>NC_142443.1:5495645-5800403 GCF_059453495.1 Arachis ipaensis | reverse complement strand
CAACTCTCAACTTCTTCATTATATACCTAATTTATATAAAATGTGTGTTATATATGAGGTGTGTGTAGAATAGAGTAGGGTACACCTTAACCCCTACCTTATCCTATCCGCAGGTATACTCAAATCGATCTCTACCTTACCTACAACGGGTCGAGTTGCAGTTGCGGATAGGATACCCGCAGATAAAATATGTATTGTCAGTCTTAGTGTTACGTTTGGTTTTTTGAATTGATTTTTTATTTTTTATTTTCCCATGTGAGGTTAACCACGGATAATTATGATGAGGTGAATTAATTTAACTATTTACACTGGATTAAACATCTAAAAGTTATGATGATGTGAATAATTTAGCTATTTACACTGGATTAAACATCTAAAGCTTTTGGCTTTTTTTCGTGTATTATTAATTTATTATACCTTTGTCTAAATTTTTGGTTTGGATTTTAGATTTTTTTTATAGGCTTCTATCTAACTAAAAGAAAAATTCTAGCGGACCAGCACTTTTTTAAAAATTTGGCCATCACTTAACCATTAAATATCATCTCATACCATTAAAAACAATGATAATGGCTAATTGATGATTACACATCACAAATTCTGTTGGTCTCCTAACACTTCTCTAACTAAAATTCCTAGTAATTGGAATCACAAATTTTATTTACTTTTAATATTTTAACTTATCACAACAATATTTGTTTAACTTTATTCCAAGAAAATAAAACGTATTACACTAACAATAAATCTATACTTTGTGTTAATATTAATATAATTGTGATGGTAAAATAAATAATATAAAACACACTTAATTTATCGGAGTTAAACCCTAAAATGGTTCCTGAGATTGGCGTCGTGCACTAAAATCGTCCCTGAGATTCCAATTGCACCAATTACGTCCCTGAGATTGAAAAAAATGCACCATATTAGTCCCTGACCTATTTTTCATTAACGACGTGATGACATGGCATGATGACGTGGACTGTAAGTGACACGTGTCACTTCATGATTTGGCCACGTGTAATGGTATGATGATGTGGTGACCAGTAACACGTGGCATGATGACGTTGATGGTTGTGCCACGTATTACAATGTTATTTGGCCACGTGTCCGTTTGTGCCACGTGTCGCAACAGTATTCGTCCACGTGACATCTATTATGTCATCGTTATATATGTACCAAATTAGTCCCTCACTTTGCATTAAGTGACTCATTTTAGTCCCTGAAATTGAATGTCGTGCACCAAACTAGTCCTTTCACCATTTTTTCTTCTTTTTTTTTTAATTTAAAATTTTAATATCTTGGATACACTAATTTCAATTCTATTTTTTCATATATCGTTTAAATACAAGTGCTTTCATAAAAATTTTTAAGATTTTAGTTTTAATTATATAATTTTTTAATAATTTAACATTGGTAAATTTTGTAATATATAAGTATGTTATTACAAAAAAATAATTATATGATTGATTAGACACATTTTTTTCACAAAAAAAATATGTGTTTTTAATAATAAATTAATAATTAAAATAAACATTTTTTGTCTTACACGTTTTCGTTATGTGTAAATAAGCTAGATTGAAGGCACTTCAAGCACCCTCACTACCATCTTTGACCTCTGTAGTCTAGACGAAAGAGGTCAGAGATGGTAATGAGAGAAGCTTGAAATGCCTTCACGTCAACTCCAAGATGGCGGTTATTAGGAATATCCGCAAGAAAAAAATATTTTATAAAAGTACTGAAAGAGGTCAGAGATGGTAGTGAATGTGCTTGAAAAGCCTTCACGTTAACTCTAAGTCGACGGTTAGGGTATTCGCAAGAGAAAAAATATTTTATAAAAATACTTTTATTTGAAGAACATGTGAAAAAATAGAATTGAAATTAATGCATTCAAAAATATTGAGAATTTTGAATTTATAGAAAAAATTGAGAAAAAACTGGTGAAGGGACAAGTTTGGTGCACGACATTCAATTTCAGGGACTAAAATGAGTCACTTAATGTAAAGTGAGGGACTAATTTGGTGCATATACAACGATGACATAGTGGATAACACGTGGACGAATACTGTTGCGACACGTGGCACAAATGGACACGTGGCCAAATAACATTGTGACATGTGGCACAACCATCCACGTCAGCATGCCACATGTCACTGGTCACCACATCATCATACCATTACACGTGGCCAAATCATGAAGTGACACGTGTCACTTACAATCCACATCATCATGCCATGTCATCACGTCGTTAATGGAAAATAGGTCAGGGACTAATATGGTGCACTTTTTTCAATCTCAGGGACGTAATTAGTGCAATTGGAATCTCATGGATGATTTTAGTACACGATGCCAATCTCAAGGACCATTTTGGGGTTTAACTCAATTTATCGTTATCGTAATATATTTGATTTGAGTAAATGCCCAAAATGGTCCCTGAAATAAAAATCGGTATTGAATTTAGTCCTTGATTTTTCTAAATGACCAACTAAATCCCTTAAATTCAGAAACGTGCGTCTCCGTTAGTCCCTCGCAGAATTGCCGTCTAAACGTTGTTGATGTAGAACGTTAATTGCCATGTGGGCATTCCATTAAACGACGTCGTTTGAAATAACATCTTCTCCCCCTTTGAATAACATCTTCTCTCCCTTAAGCGCAGAAGTTCAAATTAGACCCTAATTTGACAGTTAAAATGACGTTGTTTAATGGAATGCCTACATGGCAGTTAACGTTCCACATCAGCAACGTTTAGACGGCAATTCTGCGAGGGACTAACGGAGACGCACGTTTCTGAATTTAAGGGATTTAGTTGGTCATTTAAAAAAATCAAAGACTAAATTGAATGCGGATTTGAATTTCAAGAACTATTTTGGACATTTACTCTATTTGATTTATTTAAATTATTTAAAAATAAGTATAAAGTCACGAAATATGATTCACAATATTCAAGTTTTTTTGGGATAAACTATAGCATAGATTATTATTTGAAATTTATTTCAATGTTCAAGTAGTCATCTCTTTCGTTAGGATGATAGACTCGTAGTGAATAAAGGCTTAAACATTAATAATATTCATGTAAAGTTTAAGATATATTACATTTGAGTAGGAGACTGGTAATAAAATTTATCAAAGTTATTACATATACATTAAATATACATAAATATACACACAAATAGTTAAATACACCGTGATTAATTGATAATTAATTTTTAATATATATGCCTTACACTACAAGAAAATCAGCAGATAGCGGCGGTTATTTAGCAGCGGTTTTATTCAACTGCTGCTAAATAGAATTTGTCAGCGGTTCTTGTAGTGGTTTTAGGGGACGCTACCAAATGAGCTTATTTTGCAGCGGCTCTTGTGGCGGTTTTAGGGGACGCTGCTAAATAATCTCATTTTGCAGCAATTTTTTTGTAACCCCTGCTAAATGTCTAGTTGTTGAATACATTGATACTCGTTTTGCAGCGGTTTTTTTTCAACCGCTGCAATATTATTTTTAACTTGAATTTGTTTTGTATAAACATTATTGCCTTCTTATAACTATTTTAGTCCTCGCTATTTTTTTTTACGAAAAACATGTTTCAAATACTGCAACTTAATTAATGCATTAAATAAATTTTCAATTTTGTGTTACATAAAAAATAATTCAGTTATTAAAAAAAATATTTATACATGAATAACTAAAAACGAATTTACGAATCAGGTTTTCTCTTGTTGTATCATCCATTTTGAGTTTGTATTTAACCATAACTGGTAACATAAAAATCAAGTGAACGTCCGAATTCATATACTCAAAACAAAGTTCAATGGAGCATAAAAATCAGAATTACTAAAGTAGACAAACAAGTTTTGAGTCAAAATTTCTCATCAACATCGTATTGACCTGGCCAGAAATACTCTGTCAAAAAAGTGCTACAGTGACGTGATAACGGATCTGATAAGTCATCTCCAAACCATGGCAACTTGTTCAGATCGAAACTCCTTTTTGCAGCATGTACGTCATCTTCTCTATGTTGGGTGTTTAAAGTTTCATTGTCTTCTTCTGGAACCTTATTAAGCTCAACATCCCTGGAGATGTCATATCCACCAGAGGAGATAGCATCTAAATCGTCTTCTGAATCAGTGTCTGCTCCATCTAGAGTGTCAGCAACTATTTCGCCTGAATATTCAGCTGACACTAAATATATGAACATGCAACCAACAACATATAAATCTACTTAAAAGATAATGATAACTTCCAAGTCATTCTAGTTATTAAGGAAAAAAATTGCAGAATTATGGAAAGAGGACTTTCAAAATTAACAAATATAAAATTAACTATTACCGTCTCCTTTGTCGGTAGTTTGGACATATTTCTTGGAAAGAAGCTCTCTAATAGCACGTTCTATATACTTCAATTCCTCTTTTGAAGCAATCTCCAACTCAACACTATGCGAGTTATTAAAGCGCATCTAAACCGTAATAAAATGTATAGTTGATGGTCTATTTTGTAAAGCATATTGTGTCTCTGTAATAATACACTTTCTGTGCTAGAAGTTTATTTCTAACCTTTAATTCAGCAAGTATGTCTTCAGATGTCATACCAGCTACAAATGTCACAAAAACATAGCCAAATTTTTCCTCGTACCTTGATCCCCATTCATGAAGTTCCTAAAAATTTTAGCATGAACGTAACAACTATCACTGGTTAAATGTTGTAAGCATATAGCAACTTAAAATACTTATTATTCAAATAATGTTTAACTCAAGTGTTTAAGGGTACGGCTAATGAACAGACCTGCACAGTAGCTTCGTTCGCCGTTTTCAAGTATTCATTAGAACAAGATCGTCCTGATATAGCCTCCAACCAAGACCTAACATTCAACTTACGGGACTATATGTGTAGCAAGTGTCATGGGACCGTCCTCATCATTATTGTTTTTGTGATTACCCTGGTTTATCTGATTACCCAGTGCCTCGGCTGTCGCCTGCATAGCCGCAGCCATATTTTCCAGGGCAGCCATGAAGTCTACTGGATCATTCCCTGCCGGGCCAGGAGTAACGATGCCTATCCTACCTCTACCTCGGCCGCGACCGCGTCCGTGAGTCGACATCTGGTCCCTTCACACACCAAACAAGTGATATTAAGTTGATCAGTCTCAATATCGCAAGTCTAATGTTTCAAGTTCCAAATGCATGCTCATGAACGTTTATGCCACATATATCAATCAGATATCCTAATAGCACATACACACACCTAGAGTATGCCCAGAAGCATAATCAGTCCATCCCTCAGGCTCTATAGGAACGAACTGCTCTGATACCATAATGTAACACCCTACCACCCAAAACTTTACGCTTAAGTCGTAAAATAGAGGTGACGAGGTTTTACGACTTCTAAAAATTAAAATACATACTTATAATGGTAGAAAAAATATAATAGACTAGGAGCCTTGAAAAATGGGTAAAACAAAATCGCAAAATGAAAAGCGCCACGCTCTGAAAACGGAACAACTTGCGTGTGAGGAAAACTATAACTGAAAAATGTAAGATAATAAAAGTAGGAATAGAAAGCCATAGGTACCAAATATCAAGCTCCTAACTCAGTCTGCGAAGTCAAGGCTGGCCGGAGAAATATTTACATATATATACATATCCAAAACCCAGGATGTACATAAACAAAATCCTGCCTCTCCATAAACCTCCAAGAGGATCAAAAAGAATAAGTTATGTGGAGAGAAAGCTAAGTACGTGTATATACATCACTGCACAACAAAATGACACAGTAACCACTTCGCTTCAGGTGACCAGACGCCTAATGAGATACCTTTCGACCTGCATCTGAAAAACAACAACATAGTATGGAATGAGAACCGGAGGTTCTCAGTATGGTAAATGTGCATGCATAGTTAATATAAAAGGTCTCGGGAAAGCCAGAGGCATTCCTAGAACATCGACACTCAGATTTCAGCTTAAGAATTCAACTAAACCGGAAGTTAGGTAAGTTATCTAAGATATTCTAGTTCTGAATCTATCTTTAACTTAACATTCTACTTTCTGTCACTTCTAATCCTCTGAATCACTGGTGGAACAACCCTCGTCATTCCTTCACCAGACAAGGGGCCTTTAATTACATAGACAAACATTACAGACAAGGAAAACACAAATAGAGAAGCATTTACAGCAAGTAGAACAAGTAGCAGATAAGCAGAATTTAACAGTTAAGCAAACTAAAACAATGTACACTCAAGCAACCAAACAAATGCATATGATGTATGCCTGTCCTATGGCTGATGAGTCTCATCTGTCGGTTATACAGCCAACCCGACATGTCCTGGTAGTTAACCATTAGACAGTCCCTCTGTGCGCGCATCCCCAAGCTCAATAATATTCCATGGAGTCAATCTCCAAGCTCAAACATAATATTCCATGGAGTCACACTCCAAGCTCAATAATATAATATTCCATGGAGTTAAACTCCAAGCTCAATAATATAGTATTCCATGGAGTCGAACTCCAAGCTCAATAATATAGTATTCCATGGAGACGAACTCCAAGCTCAAATATAATATTTAATATTTATATATATATGCATGCCCATGGGGGAATCCGGGGAGTTAAAGTGCCCGGTCACATCTTGCGACAGAGGGTCAATAAATAGTCTCAAATACACAAGCCACGTAATAATCTCTTTCTTTTTTAAATACCACCTCAAATCAAAACTCCAATTCTTATAGAAGTTTTGGCAATATCTCCTCTAAAGCTCGAATTTCTGCCACCCTTCAAGGGTCCCAACTATCAAATCAAACACCTCTCAGTCCTTCAAATCATTTCCGGTAACAAATTATTTCAAAATCAAACAAATACCAATATTAAATCTTTTTCCAAAATCAACCAACTTCAACAGCAAATTATTAACAACAGCTAAACCACACATTTTATACCATATACACAATCCATCAATTATTCTTTCAATTCATTCCTATCTTAAGGTCTTCTAACCTAAGTTTTCACGTGATATTAAACATTAACTATGAGAAACCAAAACCATACCTTCGTACGAAATCAAAAATATTCAAAGCTCAAGAGAAGCTTTCTGAGTGAGCTATCGAAGAAGAAAATGTCCAGAATCGTCTGTGCCTCCTAAAACTCCCGTTGGCCAAACCCAAAGGAAAAAGGAGCTACGTCACTGTCAACTTTCACTAATCAAAAATGGTACTAGCATGTAGAGGAGGATGTTACGAATACTCTTACCGGATTAGATTTTTTATTGGAGTTACGGATAAAGGTACCTAGTATGGGCCATAAAGGTACCTAGTATGGGCCGGAAGGAAAAAATAATCTCTGTATATATAATATGTAATGAAATTAATAATGAGTCATTCACCATTTCTGCTTTAGTGTGTTCGGTGTTAAAATATTTAAGCTCTCATGCATGTATATATTTGATTTAAAATTTTTACAAATTTGTTATCTGAAGCTGAAATTGCGATGCCCCAAATATTCTGATACTTAATTTTTGACCCTTTGGTTATTGATAATCTGCTACTTTACATGCAAGATATCCCAGTTACTTTGCATTCAAACATTTACAAGATTAATTAGATATACCTGTAAAAATTGTTGATATATGAAGGTTGAATTAGTGTCAATATTCACTGACACTTACCCCTAATCTTTGGATTGTCGCCTCAAAACTGGGCATCACTTGTTTAGGGAAAATTTAATGCGATAGATATTTAAAGGTCATATGATTCTATGTAACAACTTCTCTAATGCTCGCTTTGCTTTGATTTAATCAAGGTTACATTAATTTCTCACATCACTTAGACAAGTGTTTGTTGGGGATCAAAAAGTTGTTGCTATGTCATTGTTAACACCACCAAGTTTGTCTCCTATATTAGCACCTTTGAAAGTTGATACTAGACTTTTCTTGAATAATTAATTTGATTTATTTATTATCATTCAGACAACGAAATTGTTAAATAGTGTACTATGTTGTTTGAAACTTGATTCATATATTTGGTATTATCATTGTGCACTATTGACTTTTACGTTGTTGTTCTCTTGCTAATTGTCTAATGACCTTGTGTTGTTTAAAGGAATAATCAAATGCCAAGGAAACCTCGGTACACTGTTAGTACTGCAGCCGGAACTGTAGCTGGCCCTAATAGTCAAACCCACGCTACTCCGGTGAGTTATTTAATGCACCAGTTATTTAAAATGTTTATTTGCCTTTTAGTATAGACTTTTATTCAATATAATTTGTGGGAAAACTGACAAAAATTGGTTGATGTACTAACTACTTTGTTTTTAGGACACGGATGGAACACATGAAACGGGAGCAAATACTTCAAGTGCACAGCGACGTGCTAGAGCGCCTCCACCTCCGCATTCCGGCAAAGGTGCTCGACAATCCCGTGTTAACGCTATACCGTTTCGACCACCGCGCAATGAAACACGGCTGGCTTCGTCAAGTGACATTGGGGACGCTCGAGCTCCTGCGACAAATAGAAAGCATCAACCGGATTTACATAAAGTTGTAGATGACCATTCAGAAGATGAAGACTATGACCCGGAGGCAGATGAGGTCGCGTCATTCGATGACCATCTCGACGACTTATTTGCCGCACATGAAGTCGAACGTCAAGGCAATGCCAACAGCAAAAAAAAAAGGACACCGATTATTGGGTTGTTGATGTCATAGGTTTTCTTTTGATGCTTGTTTCTTAGAAAATGTAATGACTATTCTCCGTGCATTATAATTCTCTTAGTAAACTAACATTTAAAGTTTGTTCATTCTGTTAGAAAATGGTGTGATCTCTTCTATGGAGCTGACTGTTAAGGAGGCATTAGCACTTCCTCCTGGAAAGAAGATCGTACTACACCATAACAGAGAGTTGCAATAAGTTGGTCAGGCAGCGGGTTTATTGAGTGGGTTCTTGGGGACATTGGGGTATGATTTTCAACAGTTACCAATTTGTGCAAAAAGTTGGAAGAAAATGAGCAAAGCTTCCAAGGAGTATGCGTTTGACCAGGTTAAGGTAATGTTTATTTTTTGTTTGATAAAGTAAGGCGCTACTAATACTCCATGTAAAATGCTTTTTTTTATCTATTAAATGAACAAAACAAGAAAAGATTAAGACGCACACACATGATATCGACCATACAGATTTTTATAGAATATCGATAAATTTCTAAGAAATTTTTTGTATAGTGTAAATTGCACTAGGTAATTATATAGCGTAATCCCCAATTAATCCGGTCCTTCGTGTATAGTAATGTAACTAATAATTGTAGTAATAATAATAACAATAATAATGATAAAACTTATAAACCTCATGAGAATGTTAAAGCTGCTCCTATTGTTATTAATTAGAGAGTGACTAGCTATTATTTATGACTTTCGGTTAAATGAAAATGTCTAAAGAAAATAAATTTGGAACACATTTGAACAAGTTGATTCTGTTCTATTCGTAACTTTGAAATTTTGAATGTTTATGTGGTTTTAATTTTTTGTTGAGAGATTATTTCATTGTTTCCTAACTATGAGGATGCTGTCTTTTTTTGCTGCAACTCTCCGTTAGTAGGTGGATTTCTTTGGTTTTCTATTTTATTTGTTTTAGTCTGGTAAATTAGAGAAGGATAGTGCATGTTGGGTTTCTTGTAGTTGACTTCTGTGAATTTTGTTGTCGAGAATTGTTCATGTCTAATGATGTGTCTTTTGATAATATTTAAGTCTGGTTGAGGTGGTTAATTATTATATGTTGTCTTTTGATCTGAACTACTTGTAGCGAGTCTTCCACTATGAGGACAATAAAAGAGGGTGGATAAAGCGGGGAATTGTACAAAGAATAGGAAGCTGCTAGAGGAACGCAAGAAATCATTTGTTCCATAAGGTTTATGATGGAGAACTAACTTTTGAGGAAAATATCAAGCGTAAGCCAACAAGAATAGAGGCAGATCACTGGAAAAAGTTTTTTCAATATCGGTTGGACGAAGACACAAAGGTAACAAATATTTAGTTGAAATTTCATTGTATTCGAATTTAAATCATAATAAATTACTGCTAAGTATGCTGAATTTATTGTGATAGTAGAAAAACTACTACCCAAAAGTTCATTACCTTATCCTTTTTTGTGTTTCCTGAAGTTGTACATACAAGGCTGACTTATAAAATCATTAACAGTGTAGTAATTTATCCAGATAACATTTAATTTTCTTCGTTTTGTGTGTAGGAGATGTGTAGAAAAAATGCCATTAATCGATCAAAGCAACTGTACACACATATCGGAGGTTCTAAAACGATGACAAAAAAGAGACACGAAGAAGTAACTAATTTAACTTCAGTTCCAGAATGTCGACGTGTTTCTGGTAATATAGTGTCGTCTGTTATATAATTGTGTGTTGATGGTTGTTATAGGAGCAACGACAGGGAAGGCCTATTGGTAGAGGAGAGGGATGGACCATGAGTCATAAAAAAAGGAATAGTTCGTATATGAATGAAGATGCGCGTTTGGTTAGGGTAAATCATGTTCTTTACTTTTTCAAATTTCTCTTTGCAATTACTACCATTGAATTTAGATTAGTGTAAATCCGGTCCTCACATGTTTGCAATAAGCAATTGAACTTGTTGAGAGCCAAGACCCCTCTAGCAAGGAATTTTCACAGAATGATTCCCTTGCACAAGTGCTTGGAAAAGAGCACCCAGGAAGAGTTTGTGAACTCGGTATTGGTACATGTCCGAGTCGGTGTTTTCGTAACATTCCAGAGCAGTCGGACTACGGTGTACAGATTGAGGAGTATCAGATGGAGATTGTGAAACTTAAGGCGGATGCAGCAGAACTCAAGGCAGCAGCAGCAGAGGAAAAGGCAAAGAGAGAGAGAATGGAGGCAGAGGCAGCAGAGGAGAAGGCAAAAATGCAGACAATGAGAAATTTGTTAAGATACATAATCCAGCAACAAGGAGGTAATTTGCCACCTGAAATAGCTGCAGATTTGGATTCTTTGAGAAGTGCACCAACCTCATCCCATGCAAGATAATGTGCGGGCACTAATGATTTGAATTATCAGTGTTGGAATCTAAATACTCTTTTATTGTTCACTGTCATAATGACTTTTGAGATATTTATTTGTAGTTTTTCATTTTGTTGACTTTATTTGTAGTTTACAGTCATGGATACATCAGATTCAAATTACCATTATAATGAGTCACCTTTGCAAACTTATTTTTGTTTTGTTTCGTGTGTTGTAGTTGGATTGGCTGTTGGTTATTTTAATAAATTAAAGCAATTGAGTGGATGAACGTATAAAGAATAAAAGAATTGGCATATTTTATTATAAATTCTGGTTTAACTTAAAAAAAAGTGTTACTCGACATTTGGCAGCGGTTTTAAATCCGCTGCTATATCATAACAGTAAACGTATGGCATTTTGCAGCAGTTTACAACCGCTGCAATCTCCAAGAAATCATATTTTTACGATTTCGTAGCGGATAAAACCGCTGCAAAATTATACCGCTGCTAAGGGTTTAACCGCATATTATCTTTCAGCGGATTTATCAATCGTTGCTATCTGTTTGGATGTGGTGTAGTGTTATAATTGAAAATTTGTTATATACATGCTATTTAAAAAAAAAAAAAAAGATTATGAAAATAAGACATTTAAATAATCCAAAGAACTAATCTTCGTGTTATTCTAAAGTTATGGTTATAATTAACTTTTTCTGATATAAACTCTCTTTAGGTATAATGCACAATTAACACGTGAAAGACAACTCTTTTTAGTTTGTGTCTACACTCATATAAGGAGTAATTCATAATGTAATTGAAATGGATAACATACCTATAATAGAAGCTAAATTATTGGAGAGCACAGTCCAAAGTTAGTGCCTTATACTATAACTGATAAATGTCAAACGAACCATGTAGACCATGATATATGAAACCATAGACATAAAAAACGACCCAACAAATAAGTTACTTTGACAAGGGTCTAAAGGTATTTCCTGTATTTCCATTCAAACTTACAATAGTGGTCTTTATAAATGTTTCAAAAATTTACTCCAATCTTTTGCTTCTCAATTGTTACCGTTAAAGAATAATTTTTGAATATTTTATTTAAATTAAAAAAGCACGCCACAAACAAATATTATAGATAAATTTTTTTTTTTTTGATGACTATAGATAAATTTTATTTAATTCTCTTTAAAATACGATTTACTATTTCTAATATATCAATTTTTTGTTAGTTGATATTTAAATAATTTAATTACTATCTATACTAATAACTTGAAATTTACTCCTCTCATGAGTTTTACTCCATTTTAATATTATTCTTAATCAAGAATTTTTCACTGTGACTAAAATTAGAGCCTACACTTAAAGTTACAAAGTTATCAAATTGAAAGAAAATATGCTTTCAAATATAATATCGTAGCGAATGTTATTATAATAACAATTTTTTATACATATGAATGATAAATTATTTATTTTCTTAAGAATGATTTTTTTTTCTACTTAGCCACTATTTTTTGTCAAATCGAATCTTTCAAAAGCCTCTAAAACTGTACCTAAGTACCTTCATGCTAAGACGGATTTCTTATGTTTTGTTCTAGCTATAGAGCCTAATTAATTGTTAATTAGAACCAATGTTTTAGTTAGTAAATTTGTAATAGTTATTTGATAACTTCTTTCATTGATATTAATTATTCTAATAGTTTTTTTTTTTTTTGCGAAAAAGATTTAAGGAGGAATTTTTGTTACCATGGTACAAAGAATTTAGAAAAAAAAATTATTTAGAAAAGTATCATTTGTTTTTATTCTTTTTTTGTGATTACAAGATTCTTACCGATATATAAATTAAGAGTACGCTAATAAGTACGCTACTTATAAAATAATATCCTAATAAATTATATTAATTTTTTTTACCCTCTTTAATATTTTTTTAATTTTATTCCCTAATTATGATATTCTAATACTCTTTTTTAAGGTGAGTAGTGGAACCACCAATACTCAACTTGGTTAGTACTTTAAGGAGAGCTTATCTTAAAACTGCTTCTCTCAAATAGAAGCTCAATAATGCTAATGAAAGCTGCTTCTTCTTGTTCTCGAGAGGATAGGAAGCTACGCGGGGTTAGGAACCTATGACACTGCCAAAGAAATCGCCATGGTTTATGACAGAGAAGCCATTCGCCTTCGAGATCCTCATGCTCAAAGTAATTTTCTCAAGCCTCTAAGGAGGAAGAATATGAACAAATTTTTGATACCAACAATATGAAGAACATGCCTTCTCCTACTTCTCCCACTTGGCCACTTCTGCTCTTCTATTTCATATGATGGATCTGGAAGTAAGGTTTTAGGAGAGGATCAAAGCGAGTTCAGAGATAAATCACCTTCTTCCTATTTTCTTGATGAAACTTGCCAATTCCATTTTATTTTCAGTGACAGCAATTTCAGTGATGCTACCATCGAGCAGTCTATTGAATTATGTAACTTGGATTTAAATGATTACTTTTTCAATTACACGCCAAATTGAAATAATCAAGAGGAAGCTTTTCATGTTTAGAAATCGGAATATATAGTGGATTAGTGAGGGAGTGATGTTTTAGATTTTTGTTCTTTTTTTCCTATGTTTTATTAGGCTAGTTGATGAGTGATGGGATATGTAATTAGAGATGGAGCATGCCTGAATTTATCATAAGTTTTGATTTTTTTTTCATATTTATTTTGTAAGGATGTTATTAATTATTGTTAGTATTATTATTATGCCAATTCTAGTGATTTTTTGAAAAAAAAATATTAGAATATTATAATTAGAAAACAAAATTAGAAAAATATCAAAGAGGGTTAGAAATGGTTGATTTTGAGTTTCTAAAATCTAACTTGCTCTAATATCATGGAAAAAAAATTATTTAAAAAAGTATCATTTGTTCCTATTTTCTTTTTTGTGATTACAAGATTGTTACCAATATAGATCAAAAGTACGTTAGTAAGTACGTTAATTATAAAATAATATCTTAATAAATTACATTAATCTTTTTCTGACCTTTTTTGATATTTTAGTAATATTATGATTTATTTTAAATAATAATTTAATTATTATAAATAGTATTTATTATAGTTAAAATATTAATTTTAATTAAATTTAAGTAATTTAAATTACTAGTATAATTAGTAAAATCAAAAGTTAACGCATTATAAAAGAAAATTATATATTATTCTAAAAAGAATCGGATAGAATTAATCAATATTATACTATAATTTAATCAAATATTTCTAAGTCTTTTATTTTTTTTAATACAAGAAAAGAGATTACATCGAGAAAAAAACCTTCGTCAAAATGTTTGGTCTTGATGAATATTTTAACTTTTTTTCTCGCTGTTTATAACATAGCCGGAGTCTCTTGTATGATATATATTGCTGGAAAACTGACGTTAGTTACACAATCAATTTTATTAGATACACAATAATTTTTATAAATAATATGAATAATAGATTTTATAATTGATCTAATTAAATAAAAAAATATTTTATTCTTAAATTATCTTCTAAACTTTAATATTAGGATAATTATTTGCATATTTAGCAGCCATTATTAACTGCATATAAGTAAATCAAATCGAAAAAAATAACAATTTAATTAAAAATAATGAACATAATCGTTTACATACCTATTAAATTGAACATTCAATATATCTATTATTCACATTGTTTAATATTTTTATTGTCTATCTATATTAAATAATAAACTTTAATTTCATGTTAAGTGTTAACTATTGACTTTTAACAAACTTAGAATAATGTTGACCAGTTGTATGTGCATCAGTTTATAATTGATTGTAGGGCTGGCAATGGGTAGGATAGGATAGGGTTTGGACCCTACCCTAATCCTACCCGCGAGTAGAAAATCTCAATAAAACTTTATCCTACCTATCCGCGGGTTGATAATCTTTCAACCCGAACTCTATCCGCACCCTAAATTACAAAACCCTACCCTACCCTACCCTACTCGCAGAAATATCAATTTTTTTAAAAATAAATATAAAAACCCAATCATTCCAAATTTCATATATATTAATAAAATAAAAAAATAAACAACTAAATTCAAATTAAAATAAAAGACAATAAAATCTTAAAGAAATTCAACATAAAATTACAAACATACATATTGTTATATTAATAAAATAAAAAATTAAGTTTAAATTAAAATTAAAGATAATAAAGTCCTAAACAAATCCAACATAAAATTACAAATAGCATAATTATCAAGTTCTTAATAAAATTAAAATAACATAAACAAAGAAATGTCTTCAAACATTTCTTTTAATTCCAAGTTCTTGCAACATTATTCTTCAGTCAGTTCAAAAAATGCATCATCATCTTCATTAGCAGTTTGATAATCAAGTTTTTTACCTAAAAATCAAATACAACAATTTTATTATATATAATTTTAACACAATTATAATTTCTAAACAAATTAAAAAACTTGAAAACATAAATAACCTCTTTTATAATATTTTGTCCACAACCAATTTTAATTGCACATAAGAGCTTCTACCATATCTTCATGAAGACTACCATGATGAGTAGCAATTATACGGCTACTTGTGTTAAAAGAAGACTCAAAAGCAACAGTAGACACAGGAATGGCAAATATATCTCTTATAACTGAGTCGCATCATAAAAAAAATTTTAATTTACCACAAATTTCTTTTGCAAGTTCCATTCCTCATTACTTAGCACACTTTTATAATTGGAGTCTTTTTGTTTTAGTCGAGCAAAGACATTTCTTACAACCATGCAGTTTCTAACATCACATAAGTGGAATTCCATCTAGTCATACAATCAAGAGATAATTTTTTGATAAAGGGAACACCTGACTTACTACACCAACTCACAAAAGTTTCATGTCTTTTACTAGTTGAAGTCTAATACACCACACTGTTACGAATTTTCTCCACACTTTCTTTAACTAAATTAAAACCATCCTTCACAATTAGGTTCAAAATATGAGCACAGCAACGCATATGCAATAACTTACCCTCTAACAACAAATAATTTGAGTCTAGACGTCCCAACAACACATCAATCATAGCATCATTTATAGAACAATTATCCAATATAATAGTTGATAATTTTCTATCTAAGTTCTACTCCAACAAAACTTTCATTAATGCAAAGAACTTCACTTGAATGAGGAGCAGGAACATAAGTAAAATTGAAAATTATTATAAATATATCAAATAAAAAAATATCATAAGTACATCAAGCATTAGAAAGCATATCTTATACTAGAAGCAAAGTTTAAGGTATTACCTCAATACTCAAATTTGTAAATTCCATGAACTATCAATGTAGTGTGTTGTAATAACCATGTATCCTTTTTCCTGATTGGAAGTCCACATGTCAGTTGTAATAGCCACTCGACTATCATTTGCATCCATCATCTTGTTTATATTAAGCTTCTCCACTTCGTACATTTTAAAGATATCCTTTTTGATTGTGTTTCGGCTTGGCATCTTAAACGTTGGTTGCATTGAAGCAAACACTTCTCTTGTTGCAACATGATTCACATATGACAAAGGATACTCATGCATACAAATGGACTTGGCAATCAATTTTCTTGTATGAGATGCATCAAATATAAAAGCATCTGAACTATTCTTTCCATGTCTTTGAAGAGATTCGGTAATTGTTGATTATCTTGAATTTGCTAATTTTATTCTCTTACAATAATGGAGCACATGTTTCTTCAAATTTGTAGTCTCATTCATTGGATTGGCACCAAGAACAGACTTACAATGATTGCACTTTACCTTTCACTCTTTTCTCTCTTTATATCTACTAAAGTATTGCCAATAAACACTTTTTAATAAAGATTTGTTGCTATTTTCACCCGAAACAGACTCGTCTGGAATAAAATTAGCAGTTTCTTCAACAGAAATTTCTTCTTGTTGTTCTTAAGTCACTATATCCATATTGGTACTATCCATTATTGTCTACACAATAATAAAATAAATAATTAAATATTAAAAATTCAAGCATGCCGAAAAATCATTAAGATTCAGAAAAACTATTTATACATAAAAAACTTAGGAATCCAATTTTTATACATAAAATTTATCAAACTAAATTTACCATTTATTCAGTCCACTTTCGCTCTTTCTTTTAATTACAAGTTTCTCTCCTTAAAAAAAAAACAATATCCTTTTATAAAAATTGAAAATTTCTTTTATGACCTGATTTCATATTGAAAAATCGTATGTGATTAAACTGATTTTTCATCGATTTAAGAATACAATTTTTCAATATATATTGCATTCACATCAACTGTAAATCTGAGCAACAAATTTGATCAATTCAAGCATTTACATTTCAAAAAAATAAAACTGAGCTGGTTGGACATAGCAAGCATTGAATAAAATTAAATAATACAGATAATTATAATGTAATGCAAAGGCATATATATACACATGCATATTGCATAAACTGTAATAGTAGGACCGAATAATTACATGAACTTGGTTTTTCTTTTCTTTTTTTTTTTCTCTTATTTTTGGTATAGCTACTTCCCTACAGCTACCAATCACATCATCTAACCAAACTCTAGCCTGAAAGACTTATGATTCACCACCAGTATAGAATTATAATCTTTTGAATACAGAAAAAGAGCAAAAGTCACAGATTCAAACACAAAGTAAAGTCCCAATTTTCACAGATTCAAACGCAAAGTACATACCAAGAAGAGCACAGAGCAGCAGCGTAGAGAGGAGAGAAGGTCACGAATCAGCAGCGTTGCGAGGAGAGCACAGAGGAGGAAGAAGAGTGGCGGGCTGGCGGCAATGGAGGAACGAGGAAGGAGAGTTGGGACTTGCAGTGAAGCACTGAGGCTTATGGCTTGGGAAGAAACGGCGCTACCAGCCTCCCACTTAGTCTTAGGGTTTCTGATTTAGTAATTTCTGAATCATGAATTATATATGATTTTTATTTTTGTTTAATTTTTATTTTATGGTAACTTTATAAATATACAAATGCAATATATTATCAAAGTAAGTAGCTAGCTTAGTGGTTATTTACTTGCTACACATGAAGGAGGTTGAGAGTTCACTATGCATATAATTTTTAAAAAACATGTCATATATTACCTGGACCGCACTCTACCCTACCCGCAGTGGGTCGGGTAGCCTATCCTACCCGAACAGGTTGGGTCGGGTAGTATACCCGCGGGTAGGGTATGTATTACCAGCCCTTATTGTTTGGAATGATAGAAAACCATGTAATTCTCCTATATTAAGAGATACTTTTAGTTTTGAGAAATTCTATAGTGCCTAAAACATTAGTGTCTAATCTGTCTAAAAGATGAGAGAGACAATAATAAATTTTACTTTTTATTTTTGTATTAAATAATTGAAAAATTAAACACTATAAAAGATACATTTAATTTTATATTTTTTTGGTGACTAAACAGAAAAGAAAGAAAAAAATAGAGACAAAACCAAATTAATTGACTAGGTTCATATCTAAATCTATTAGATGTTAAAACTCACTCCATGGTTGACCCCAATTCGAGTGAATGTCCGCACCAGAAGTAGCTGCTTTAGCCATACAATCTGCAACACTATTTGCATTCCTCTGAATTAAAAGAATAGAGACTCCCCAATTCCAATTCATAACCTCCTGTATATGCTTTGGCAAATCCCATTCCGGAATATCCTTACCAAGCATTTTTTGGTTTACCAAGAAAAGAGCTTCTAAACAGTTTGTTTCACAAATAACCTCACGAAATCCACTATTCTAAGCAAGAAGTAAACCTCTCCAAATTGCATATAATTCAGTAAAAAGAACACTTCACACTTCGACTTTTTCAGTGCAACCTTTCAACCAATATCCATCAGAATTGCGAATGATACAACCAAAATCAGCATAGCCAAAAAGAGCAAAACAACTAGCATCACAATTCAATTTAACAGAATGAACTGGAGGTGGAACCCAACGCAAACAAAACAAAAGAGAAAACAACATAATATTTTTAATGTATGATAGATAAATAGAACATAGTGGCATAAGAAATTATAATATTATCGCTATAATTTTTATTTATTTACATGGTATTTTTTCACTTATTCGTGATATATATAATTTAGTTTCCGTGTGTAATCCCACATACAACACGTGATATATATAATTTAGTTTCATTTATGTGATAAATTTAAATAAAATTTTATATTGGGAAATAACAATTTTTTTTATAATATTACTCTATTTTTTATTTTCTTATATTATATATTGGATGAATTTATAAAAAATGATATTATTAAAATTAGAGTGGTAATATCTATTTTTTAAAATATAATTTAGTTTTATGTATTTAATAAATTTAAAAAAAATCTAGGTAAACAAAAAACATACTTTGGAGAGTGAGTTGAATACAAAGTCCATTGTTAAAGCCCATGATCCTAATATGGACTAGTACTAGTACTAGTATTACTCCTCAGCCCATTCTTTTTTGGACACATACAGGGGTAATTGGCTTTGATGATGAGTTCTTTTCTATTTCTTCTGAGACACTCATGATTAGTTCGAGCCCATAAAGCTAGCTAGCTATATTCATGCTTCTCATTGCAAAATGCAAATGTCCAATCCCTCTATGAATCCATCAATTCCGGCATGGTTTAAAACCACAAACAGTTGCAGCCGAGGCTTGGTGCTAGTGGCAAGATCTGCTGCCTCGCAAGTAACTGCACCCGGGTTCAAGTCTTATGAAAGGATAAATGAACCCTTAAAATGAACTCATGTAGTGTGTGTGAGTGTGTTGTGTGGGTGTGTAATACATGAGTAATGCCTAGAATTAGGGGCTGTTTAATCCATCTGACAAAAAAAAAAAAAAAACCACAAACAGTTGGATCAATGGCAGCATCAACTACTTCACTGGGAGCTGCATCCGAATTCGAATTCTCAATAAAGAATATAGAACTCATGTTAGTAATAGTAGTATGTGTGAGTAGGGGTGTGTTGTGTTGTGTAATGTATAAGATAAAAAAAAATCACAATTATGTGTAGTGTGCATAAATTAATTTTGTTATTTTATAATATCTAAAATTAGGAGTTATCTAATTTTTTTGACCCAAAAAAAAATACACACACAATGACACAAACATAATTCTAATGGTAGTTAAGGTTAATAATACTAATTTTATTTGTGAGTATCCAATTTGACTCAATCTATTCGAACAGAATTGATAATCCAATTCACAATAAATTTAACTAAGAATTAATTGGATTAAATTACGAATAGAATCATGTACGAATAAACCTAATTCTATTTAACTTATTCGTATCCCTAACATATATATTATAGTACATAATTAAAATTTATTTTATATATGTATATATATATAAAATAAATTTAATGGAGATCAAACTTATATCTTCTCTTTATATAATTTCATCAAACTGTGGAACCAACCACTTCAACTGGTATTATAACACATTTTTTATTTCACAAATATTACTTGATATGAACGAATATATAAAACAAATTACACAAATTGATTTTGTTATAAATAGGATCGAGTAGGATTTGTGAGAAATTTTAGAATGTGGATAGTATTAGAACGGAGAGATCTTCAACTCGCATATAATATATATATAGTTAAATTTTTAGAAAGATTTTAAATTTATCAATAAAATTATTGTAGAATCTAATTTATATCCTATTTATTCATTGTCAATGTCAGTGACAATTCTTTAAATTGTTAAATTCATTATATTTTGAATTCAATTTTTTGAGTTGTTTGTGTATATATAATATGATTAATAGTCAAATTAGTTCTTAAAGGATTGGACATTTTTAAAAAAATTTTCTATAACGTTTGTTTTGAGGTACCGAGATAGAGATAGAGAAACCGAGATTTAGTATCATGTTTGTTGGTTTAGAGACTGGTACTAAAATTTCTGTCTCTATCTCCAAAATTTCAGTATTTCAGTACTTCTAAAAAGTGGAAACACAGGGGACTAAAATTTTTAGAGATGAAGACTGAAACTTTAATAACACTTTATACCTAAAATACCCTCATTTCAATTAATTAATTTTAATTTTACTCTTTGTGCAAATTAAATTAGAGTTTCATTCTTTTTTCAATTTCTGTCTCCTATTTTGCACCAAATAGACTATTGAGATTTATTTCAATCTCTGTGTCTCTGTCTCTCAGTCTCAGTCTTTCCGTTTCTGTCTCTTCACCAAACGCTGTATTTAAAGATTTTTTCAATCAAATTGATCCTTTTAAATTTATGAATTAATTATATTTGTCCTTCAATAACTCCATTAATGATTTTTGTCAATGATTGATGACGCAAAATATTAAATGATAGCATAAATGATACCTAATATGTTCGATTGAATGTTAACCAAATATGTTTATGAAAATTTATTAAGTTATATTAAAAATATAGTTTATATAATTAAAAAATGGACTAAATTAATAGAGTTTGATAAATATATCTAGTTAACATCTAATTAGATATGTCAAGTATTATATATATTGTCAATTAATATTTTTTATTATCAATTATTAACGAAAATTATTAATGAAATTATTGAAAAATAAATATGATTAGTTCATAATATTTGAAGAACTAATTTAATTAAAAAAATTTAAAAAAACTTCAAAAAATATTTTATTTTTTAGAGAGTAATTTAATTATTAACTTATATATAATATATGTATATCAACCTCCAAACCAACGAATGTCAAATGGTGAATTTCAATGGATTTAGTGATTACTCATTAGCTATCTCTCGGTAGAATTTGAAGTTAACAAGACTGAATCCAATATAATAATGTCCATATTAATTATGATTCAAGTGTATATGTCTAAAATAAATACAATAATTTTAATTTGTGTGTATTAGATGTTAACATAAATGTATATATTTTATATTAAAAAATATTTATTTATATAATAAAATATTTTATATTTATTAAAATTTATTAATATTTTTTTAATATTAATTTTTAATATTTTTTAAGAAAATTTAATAATATATATAAATATAGCACATTCAATATACACATAATTATTATATTGATTTTAGACATATCCATAATGACAACCTCCTTCACCGTGCATTTTTTCATAATGTCAGAAAACTAAATAAATGGAGCAAAACACTCATACACACACGTTTTGAGTTATGGCCGCAAATAGTAACTATATATATAGTGTTGCCTAGTGAGCTATAATTTCTTGCTAAGTAGTAAGTACTCCTAGTTGCTTCATTGATTTCCTACCTCCTACTGAGTTCTAGCTAGCTAGGCTCATGTGTTTCGCTTTCAAATTCAATTCAATTTAATGGATTCACATGGTACCGGAAAAATAAATACTTTAAATTGATATTTAAAAGATATAACGATAAATTAAATTAATTAAATTTAAATATTGACAAAATTGACTATAAAAAAATTAAATTAATTTTATTTGTCAAAAATACTCGTTCAATAAATTTTAAATTAACTCCATTAAAATTTTTAAAAAATTTTGAAATTATCTATTTTTACTTCATTCTAATTCCTTCAACTTAATCTCTTTCAAAATGAGAATCAACTTCTCTCATCCTCACTTTTTTTATTTTCCCTCACTCATCTGAATCAATTCTCTCATCCTCTTTACTCTCCAATCAATACTCTTATATAACTTAGTTTCTCTCACTCAATCACAGCGATAAGTTTATCATCTAGTGACACTGTCTTCAGTCACCTCTAACTCTCCAGATCGTTGCTGCTAGCTTTTTCACAGCTAGCTTCGT
The DNA here is from genome assembly GCF_059453495.1 of Arachis ipaensis. Classification (NCBI taxonomy): domain Eukaryota; kingdom Viridiplantae; phylum Streptophyta; class Magnoliopsida; order Fabales; family Fabaceae; genus Arachis; species Arachis ipaensis. Next base: position 5,777,624 of record NC_142443.1, on the reverse strand, counting down.
CGCCGTCAGATCTACTTCTCGCCAGCATCATTGTCTCAACATGATCACCGAGTTGCTTGATTGCTATTCTGCACCACTGATAACTCCTTCTTGCAGCCAACGTCGTCAATGCCATATCTGCATCGTCTCACCAACAAATCTCGTAGTCTCACCTTAACAACTGGACTTTTTTATTGCTATCTTGCGTCGTTGACAGTTGCTTCTCGCCGTCATCCTCATTGTCGCTAGAAGGAGGAGTAGCGCCACCCCAATTCCGAGTACAAATAGGGGTAGCAATACTATCCAAACTTGTGGGTACCCACTCTGCCCTTATTCACTCGGGGCGGGTTCTTGAGCGGAGTCAGATTTAGGTTAAACCCGACCCAGTATATATAATATATACATAAATATATATACTTTTAATATGTAATATATATAAAATAATTAGTAAAATGATTAATAATAGTGTATCATATTTAAATTTTTACTTTAATTTATGTTATGTATATAATGATGGCTATATAAATTTTAAAATTTAATTTTATTTATTGAATTTAATAATTATAGGGGCGTGTTAAGGTTTAAGCTTTAATTTTACTACCTCTGAGTAAAAATGGGACGGGTTCGATGCAGATTATTGTAGGACGGGACAGGATCAGGTAAGGCAAAAATCTACCCCTACTCGCTCGGTCGCTTCATTGCCACCCCTAAGTACAAATCCAATCCCTACTACGGCGACACCACAATTATCAATAACAACTATGTCTCTATAATTATACTTATAACTGCAACAGTTTTGAACACTTTTTTTTTTTTTAATTTGAATCTGAATTTGATGGAGGTATAAAAGGTGAGGGGATGTTCTAGAAAGCAAAACAAGAGGTTGTTTCTTTTGTTGAGTTGGGAAAGAAGTTATTGTTTCTTAAACTTGTTTTAGGTGGTGCAAATAGTGGCTCTTTGATGATTTTAAAAGAGATTTAATTTTTGATGGGGCTATTAGTACTATAATCTGGCTTGATGATTCAATTATTGTGAAAATTAATTTCAAAAGCTTATTGCCATTTCTTTGTGATGAATGCAACTCCAAATTTGGTTGTAGAAAAGTGCGACGGCTGGAAGTTAGGTCATGGCGGTGTCGAAAATAACACTTTTTCAATCCTTCTTAGGGTTGTCACTCTTCTATAGTTCTTCAATTAAAATTAAACATTTTTGTTTAATTTTAATTTGGTGGTAGTGTAAGTAAAGGTGGAGTGATTCTTTTTGTTGTGTTGTATTATTTCGATGATGTTGTTGATGGTGATATTGGTAGTGAAGGTAGTGATGGAAGAGGATTACAGAGATTATAATTTGAAAAATAGAGGGGTAGTTTTGATTATTGTTGTTTTAAGAGGTTGAAGATGATGATAAGAGCAATTTAGAATTGACATACTTTTTTAATAAAATTAATAAAAATTTAACGAATGAATATTTTTTACAAGCATAATTAATCTTTCATGGATATAAGATTAGTTTAATTTTTTTTTTTGTCAGTTTTGTCATTGTTCGAATTTTTCATGGTCAGAAATGGCTATTTACTTTTAATTCTTTAACTAATTCAAATTGATCGAATGGGTTAGCTTACTCGTTTTCTTAATCAAGTGTTTGGGTTCGAATCTTATCTTGTGTATGTAATATTTTATTGACCAATAGTAGAACAAACTCTCAAATAAAGTTTAAATTTATAAAAGATTAATCCTTAATGCTATAAGAAACAAAAAAGAAATTGATTTTTTTGTCAATTAAATAATAATATAATATAAAATAATTTATGTTATATGTTATAGACGAAATGATTAATTTGACTAAATTTTATATTCATTAAAAGTAAATTTGAAAAAATTTTTTAATAACAAAATTAACACGTGTAATCTTTAGGAACATTTTGAATATTAAACCTTAATTTAATTTCTTCCTCTCGTTTTCACTGTGCATTGTTACCATGGAGTGTCTATTATTGCTTGTTGCTGATTCAACCGCGAGTCTGGCGAAAAAAAATAGAAAAACCAGCCATTAATTGAAATCGTCATGAAAGAATTAATTTACCATTTGCGTATATCATAATGACTCTTGCTTCTTTAAGACAAGATCCACATGTGAAAGGAAATAGTGAGAGAGAAAACAAAAATCTGTGCATTTAAGCTTATGTCATTTTGTTAACAAAGAAAAATCATACAGGAACTTCAATTAAAGCTTACTATTATTCACTAATTAAATGCATCATCGTTATCAAATGATAGATGGAAATTGTGATGAGTCATACAGAAAAATTAAAAAGAAACAAAGAAAATCAATACAAAAGAAGACATTCTGATTGATTAGTGTTGATTAAGACATATTACCAGCTGGGGTCTAATATTTACTTTGATAGACATTTATAGATGACGGATCATTTCACAAACCCACATTATCTTCTGCTTTAATCTAATAAAACTTTATTAGACCATCCAAGGTATTTGTAGATAACACATCATTTCACAAATATACACAAGATATAGTTGCCCATAAATATGTGTGTTTAAGAGTATGAATTAAAATTATTAATTTAATTTTTTTATATAAAAAAATAGAATAAATTATTTTTCTATAAACAAAAGTTCAAACATTGACAAATATGTTCATATATAAATGAAAAAAATTATCCATATACTAAGAAAGTCAAAATATGAATAAATTGTTATTTTTATCACAAAAATTCTGAATATTAACAAATCTACCTATAAATAAAATTAATTTCGAATATTTTTGTCACACGAAAATTATTTTTCGTGAGTACAAAGTTTTTTTTTTTTTATTTCATGAGTAGATTTATTAGCGTTCTAAAATTTTATAAATAAAAATAAAAATTTATTTAAAAAATATAAAATAAAAAAGATATTTATTAAAAAAATATTTAATTTTTTTCCTAATAATAATAACCTGTGTCCTACTTAAATAAATAAATAAATCATTGGCGAAAATAGTGAATTAATTGAGAATAAATTAGTGAATATTGTGACAAGGGTAGTGAAGAGTGAAGACACTAGACAGACGAGAATATGAATTTAATGTGACTTAGACATCATTCCTCTTAAGACTAAGATTCCTTAAGGATTAAGTACAGAGCATGTATGTCCATCCAAGTCCAATAATTTACCCCCTTAGCTTGGCGGTGCACATGGCAAACGACATGGGCAAAACTCCACCAACTATCACTGCACATTTCTCACAAAAAGTAAAGTTTCTCAGAGCCAAGAAAATGTGTCCCCCTTTCTATCTTCATCATCATTTTTCCTCTCCTTCTAAATCAGCCCAACCACCCATCAAACTTCCATGCCAAAAATAAATTAAAACTCTAATGTAAATTTGGAAGAAACACTTTAATTTAATTAGAATAGTTTAACTTTATTAATCGGTAAAAATTTAGGTACAATTATTTTTATATGAAATTAAAATTAATAGTTAAAAATTATTAAATAATTTAATATATTTTGTTAAAGAGAAAATGTTAAAGACTAATACTTTTATTAAAATTTAATCAGCATTTAATCATTAAAAAAAGAGTGTGTAGTTTTACATTATTAGATATAATTTTATATCATTAAAAATACTAATAATAGTTTTTTATATCATTTAACTTTGGTTACTATATGCAGCAGGCGGGATTCAAATTCCCCGACACTTACTTAAGTCAGATGAGTGAGTTGACCACTCGACCAACCCAAGTTGATTAAATACTAATAATAGTTAATTGATGACTACAAATCATCAAATATACTGATCTCCTAATACTACTGTTTGTAAATTATTATCTAATAATTTTTAATTATCAACTTTATATATTTAAATTTCCAACTTATTATTCTACTGTGTGTCATGTTAAAAAATATATAAAAATAAAGAATTTAATTTAAATATAATTAATTTTGTACGTGCATTTAATAACATTTAATAACAGAAAAAGAATTTTTTAAGTCCATTGCACGAACCAAAACAAGGAAAGAAGAGAGCATGGATGGGGCCAGCCATTCATGTGCGATGATGACACAAAGCAACAAGACAAATTTTTACTGTTTGATGGTTAGGATAATTTTGCCTTATTATTTGATAAGTCTATATAAGATCAAAGAAGTGGGTACCTTTCATGAGATTGAGGCCATGGATGCTGTCTCCTACAACTTTTTTTGTTTTGGTAATTGAATGTGACTGTGAAAACAATGGGGTCATGGGGTTCTGACTTCTGACACTGAACATGTTTCAGGGTACTGTGGACTCTGTGCTTTTAACGCGTAAATAAAAACTCTGCTTTATATATTATCATGCTTATTGTTATAGCCTCTTAGTTCTTCTTCCAAAAGTATAGTAACTAGTAACTAGATAGATAGATAGATAACCATGGCAGACTTCAAGCACTTTGTGATTGTGAAGTTCAAGGAAGGTGTTGCTGTTGAAGATCTCACCAAAGGGATGGAGAAGTTGGTCTCTGAGATTGATGCTGTTAAGTCCTTTGAATGGTACTAATTAATTTCTTTCATTAATATTTATCTCCTTATTAATCCTAGTGAGAATAGCAAGCTAGCATGAGAAAGTTACATTCTTTGTATTATAATCATGTTTTGTTATGTTTGTGTTAAAAAGGGGACAGGACATTGAAAGCTTAGATATGCTGAGACAAGGTTTTACTCATGCATTCTTGATGACATTTGGAAATAAAGAAGACTTTGTTGCATTTCAGAGCCATCCAAATCATGTTGAATTCTCAGCAACATTTTCAGCAGCTATTGAGAAGATTGTGGTGCTGGATTTCTCATCTACTCTTGTCAAGAAGGCACCAGCATGATCCTACTTATAGTACAATAATAATAACAGTAATAATGATAAGGATTGTTCCCTCTTTGAAAAATGCTTGATCTCTTTATTACCAAAATGTATGTTATTTTTGTGTGCTTGCATTGTGTCCACTGTTTGTAGTTCAGTTGTGCTTTATTTAATATGTTCCTGCATGATTTCCTGCAATTTGAAATCTTATGAATTCAATGATGAACTCTTTTTTTGCCTTTTAATTGTTGATGATGGATAGTTCTAGGAGTTTGTGTTTGGTAATGTCAATTTCAATCTGAAAGCTCCTTACATGCACAAAGATGCATTTGGTGTATCATGTACTAAAACAATAATTTAATAGTACTAATTTATACCATTAGATTAATTTAGTTTATGATATGCCAAAATTAATGAGAAAATGCAATTGATAACTTGGAAAACCAGAAAAAGAAAACAGGTCCTAACTCCTATGTAAAAACTACAGCATCTTTTTCACCTTGACAGAAAGGCCTTCACTAACTTTGAGACAATAACATCATCACTTGCCCCTGCCTTAATTATAGAGCCTAAACACGAGTGGGAGAAAAAGATGCTTTCAATATGGCAGAGAAAACGAGACAGAATCATCAATGTCAATGGTGTTCAACATGCATGTATTTTACATCCCCATAATCAATTTTAAATAAAAATATGGCTCCAATTTATAAATATTCCATGTCAAAAAGGCAATGACAAATGAAATCAGAAAAACATAAAGCCCCACAGAGATTCCCCCCAAAAGCAATAATATAATATCACCTTTTTCTAATAAAAAAAAAATTAGAATATAAAAAATACCAAAAATAGGGTCATTAACATTATGCCCTGAATGAAAATTAGGTATGGTGATGCTGATCGTGTAGTTAATCTATTTTGTTATATTTAATATATAGTTTATTTATAAAATATATATATATTGAAAAAATTAATTTATTTAGTATACAAATCAATTGAATAGTTCATTTCTTTTTTTTATATTAATATTCAATCTGATTAAAAAAATTAATATATAAAATTTAAAGTGGTTAATATTTTTTAATATTTTAATTAACATTGATTTATATATTTTTAATAAATTCTTTTTTCCTTTGATGATTTTTAGAGCACATTTAAACAAAATTTATTAAAAAAATAATACGTAAATAAACTTTTTTGTTATATAAATGTAAAACAATTACTGATAATTTTTTTCTTTATACTAAATTAAGATATATATTTATTCAAAATTTAGATTATCTTTTCTTATTTGTTCAATTATCTCAGCCCAATATCTTTATTACAATTCAATTAGACCAAAACTCTTTTGGATCAAGTTCACTGATTTTACTTCTTAAGCCAAAACAATAATAAGTATCATGTTTTTGTAGGTAACTTTTTAAATATATACAACAGAGTTTAGAAAATTTTCAAATGTACTGGTATATTGGTGTTTTAATAATTTTTAACTATTGATTTTAATTATAAAAATATATATAAATATATAATTAAGATCAACGGTTAAAAATTACTGAAAATAAAATCACAATTCACAACTTAAAGTAACTTCTAGAAATAAAATTTCATCACACTTATTTAGAAACAATTATTCTCCATATACAAGTCATTTTTCTATACAAGTCATTTTACCCTAATTCACCTCACGCGCCTTTTAATCTAACTAATTTTTCAATCAATGCGCGAATATATAACTGCCTTTTTCGAAAGGATTTTGTTTCCGTTTTCGAATTTTTTCAACGTTTTCACTCTATGTTCTCTTCCATCTCTGCGTTTTCTGTGTTTCTCTTCATTCGTTCTCTACATTTTTTAAATCAAGTTTTAAAATCAGTTTTGAACAGTTATTTCGTTGTTGAATATAATGAATAATTTAAGTTCAGATTGTCAATTGAACCAGAACGAAGTTGATTATTGTTTTGGATTCAATCAAGTGGCTGAGGTGTGATTCAATTCTAGTTAATATTTTCGTTAGTAGTTTATGATTCTGTAGGTGAATAATGTTATTTTTGTTTGTGAAAATTGTTATTCATCGTTGATGGTTTAAATTGAATGTAATGTAAAAGTTCTGCATTAAAGAAAATATTTTCTGTATTTGGAGCAAATTTCGGTGTAATACGAAGATATTTGAGTGTATTATTTAAGAATTTTTGGTGTATATGTGCTGATAAGTTCTGCATAATTCAAAATTTTTCTTTTCCCTCCTCCTCATCTTCTGCTGCTTCTTCTTCTTCTTCTTCTTTTTCATCATCATCATCATCATCTTCTTTTTTTTAATTCATCTTTTTTTTGTTATTTTATCTTCTCAAATTTCGTCTTGTCTTACTCTCTTAACAAGAATAAAAGCAAAACAAATCAAATAAAGAAAAAAAAACACATAATGATATAAAATTACTTGAAAGAGGATGAACTTACATTTATTCAACTAAAAGAAAGAAAGAAATAAAGAAAAAAGAAGGAAAAAATACAATATTAGAGGAAATAATTTTCTGTATTTGCAGCAAATTTGGGTGTAACACGAAGATATTTGAGTGTATTATTTAAGAATTTTCGGTGCATGTGTGCTGATAAGTTTTGCATAATTCAAAACTCTTCCTCTTCCTCCTCCTCATCTTCTGTTGCTTCTTCTTCTTTTTTTTTATCATCATCACGATCTTCTTCTTTTATTTCTTATTCATCTTTTTATTTTTGTTTTACCTTCTCACATTTCTTCTTATTTTGCTCTCTTAACAAGAATAAAAACAAAAAAATCAAATAAAGAAGAAGAAGAAACACATAATACTGCAAAATTACTTAGAAGATGATAAACTTACATTCATTCAACTAAAAGAAAGAAAGAAATAAAGAAAAAAAAGGAAGAAAAAATGCAGTATTAGAGGGAACATTTTTCTGTATTTGTAGCAAATTTGGGTGTAATACGAAAATATTTGAGTGTATTATTTAAGAATTTTTGGTGTATGTGTGCTGATAAATTCTGCATATATAATTCAAAACTCTTCCTCTTCCTCCTCCTCATCTTCTACTGCTTCTTCTTCATCTTCTTATTTCATTTTTCATAATTCTTTTCAAATTCAATTTCACAACTTCTTTTACTTTTTGCGACGATTTTAAGAGATTTTTGAAAGATTTTGATCCTTGTTTGAATTTTGACCGTTGCAGTTTTGATTGATGGAAAAGAATTGTTTGCGTTATTCAAGAGTTAGGAAAGCACGTGTTTAGGCACGGATCCAGAAATTTTAATATGGAGGGGCCGAATTTTAGATAATCTTTTTCTTTCTATAAAAATAATTAACATATAGTTATTAGAGTTAATTTTTTAAAAGATTTATCAATATATATATATATATTTATAATTTTTTTTCATAATTTTATTTTTAATATTACATAAAAGAAATATAACAATATCAATATAGTACATTATAAAATTATAAAATACCAATAAATCATAGCGTGTTTAGTTAAAAATTATCACATATCTTATTAATTAAAATTAATTCTTTCAAAAATTTTAAAAAATTTGAAAATAAATTATAAATTATCAATTGTTTGAAAGACACAGTACCCTTATAGAATACAAGATATAAGATATATTTATAAAAAAAATTTTAACAACGTAAATTTAGAAGAAAAATGAGTATTTTTTAAAAGAAAATAATATCTAAAGTACATAATGTGATTACTAAAATATAACTACGTAAGTCATTATTAATATAATAATATAAATGTTAAATATGTTAATATAAAAAAATAATTTCTTTAAAAATAAATATAGAGATTATTATATAAAAACTAATTTAAAAAGTACAAAGACTTGAGGGTATGATATTAAATTAGTTAAGTAAAAAATATTAGTGAATTAAACAATTAAAACATAAATCCATCACATAGTAAAAAATAATACATATAAAATTACTAAATTATATAATATTTTTTTATTTTTTAAACACATATTTCATATATAAATATAGTTTTTTAAATTTTGGGGGGTCAAGGCCATTACTCGCTCCCTTCTAGATCTGTCTTTGCACGTGTTTACACAATCTAAATTGAAGACTGTTTTTATTAGATTTAGACTAATTTATATAAATTTATATCCTAAAATAACTTATATCTATAACAGATGTAATTTAGAAACCTGCTCTTCCTATGAACCCTCCTTTTAAATTTTTTATTTTGTTTTCAAATCAGTTTGTTGAAGGTAATAATTACATGAAAAATCCTCAAAATCATTCTACTAAAGATAGATAGGACATATATATAAAACAAAATTGTCCACTATACATTAAATTCTTGGAAGCTCCAACTGTAAAACATCTACCAAGCCTTGGGAGAGAATAAAATGATCAAATCCTACTTTAATTTTAGCATGATAATAAATATGCCGCTGAAGGTTTTGCACAGCTTTCTGAGTTCTTTGTCACTTTCATTACTACTTGAGTTTGGCATGGTTACGATAATAATCTTAAAATCTAGATTAATAATATCTTTCATCCATCAGAGTTAAACTGGTTACTTAAATGGAACAAAAAATAGATCCACATTAAGGGAAAAATGTTTAATGTTCAAAGAAATGATAACAAACACATTATTAATCATGTTAACAAACGATGATAACAAACGCGTTATTACAAAAATGCTACATAAAACTAACGATGGTATTGAGATTGGACATTTGTCTAGCAATGAACCTGCTACTACCTTTTTATTATATAGGTTTAATTATTTTATTAGTCTTATAGTTTTGCAAAATTTTTCAATTAAGTTTTTATATTTTTTTTTCCTTTTAATTGGATCCCTGCATCATTTTTTTTTCAATTTGGTCCCTATTGACAGTAAATATTACAAAAAACATTAAGAATGGGTAATTTGACCATTATATCCCTCGTCTACCCACTTACAAATCAATGAAAATCAGTAGGGTTTTGAGTTCTCACTCTCTTCGTCTCTTCCTCAAACTTCTCCTCTTCCGTTTGCTTCTCTTACTCTGTGAATACTTATGGATCAAAGTCACTTATCTTCAGGAGTTTCTAGTTCCAAAATCCTCGTTAAGAAGAGACATCTTTGTTTTTGTGGTGAGGCAGTTGCTGTGATGTCTTCTTCAGCAGTAGCAAGCCATGGAAGTAGGTATGTTGGTTGTGGGAGAATGCCAAAATGCAAGTTCTTCGAGTGAATTGATGATGAAGAAGATGAGAAGAGTGGATAGTTGAAGCAAAAGGAAAGGAGGGGTTCGTTGCTTTTGTGGAGACATTCTGATTCTTCGGAATTCAAGTACATCAAAAAATCCAAAAAGAAGATTCATTTCTTGCCCTAACAGGAGATGCAAGTTTTTTGAGTGGGTTGATGAAAAAGAAAAAAAGTTATCTGAAAAACACGGAGTAATCAGTTCACAGCAAGAATTTAGAAGGGTTAGAGAATTGGAGGCACAAGAAAGGAAGATAGACAGATTAAGTGTGGATCTAGAGAGATTAATTGCAGAGGTTAAAGAAATAGATGCTTGTGTAGAAAGGTTATGTGGTGAGATGAGTTCAATAGAAGATCAATTTGCTAAAATGGAAGATACTATGAAAAAGCAAAACAAGATACTAATTATGATAATTTTGATATTTGGTGTTTTGATTGTTGCAGTGTTATATGTAAAGATGTAGAAAGTATAGCTGTTATGATAATGTAATAGTCTATATAAGTCAAAAGTGTATTGTTTGTTTTGAGTGCAATAAAGATATATGAAATATTGTTTAATTTCTCTAAATAAAAGTTGTTCCTTTTCTATTTAATATGCATAGAAGTATGATATAGAAAAAAAGTAGCTAAAACAAAAGATGCATTGAATTATAATAGATATAATTGTTTTTTACATTATATAATGCAGGACACCTAGATAGCCACAAAATAAATGTGACACCCTCTCATAACAGTTTTTCACTCACATAACAAAAGTGGTCCACACCACATAATAAAAGTAGTTCAAACCATAAAGAAAGCAGAGTTACAGGTGAACACTAAAAATTCTACATAACACAATACATATAAAAAAGAAACCCTAAAAAGTCTTCAGCCTCAATCAAGTGTGAGGTCAACATATTTAAGTGGCTGACTTGTTGCCTTCCTAACTCCAATCTTAAGTCTTCCACTTCTTCTCACACCAAAGATTTTGGTCTTGGACAAAGGTTGAGATGCTGGTGTAGTGAACAGTGATGCTGGTGTAGGCAAGGTGGCCGGCTGTAATGGTGGTGCAGGTGTGTTTGGAGGCTGTGATGGTGGTGCAGGAATGTGTGGAGGCTGTAATGATGGTGCAGGAGTGTTTGAAGGCCCTAATGGTGGTGCGTCATAGGTGCAGCCTTCCCTCTACCCCTTCCTCTGCCCATCCCTACTGCTGCTCTTCCTCTGCCTTTCCTTCTAACCATCCTGGATCTAGCAGTAGCAGCAACTTCAGATCCATTTGCTTTAATAACAGCACCAAGTTCATTAACAGCAGCATCATCTCCTCCAGTTCCAGCAGCAGCATCAGATCCTTGTGTGCCTTCAGGAGCTACAACATGAAATAGCAATTAGTAATAGTTTTTCAACACATGAACAAAATAAAGGAGCAACCAATACCTGTTACTATAAGGCTTGGACAGAGTCTCCTATTGTGTCCATATTGGCCACAATTACTGCAGGTAACAGAAGTTCCAATTCTTCTATGTTTTGTTTGTGTTCTGTTTTCATCGGGTTCCCTTATCCAAATCATCATTGGCCTTCCTAGTTTAACTCTGAAAATTGGAGGGATGATGGTATCACATTGTATCTTTGGCCACATATTTTTTCCATTGATTGGTGATATTAACTGCCCATATGTAGCAAGGTATGCTGTCTTGTTGTAGTAGTTACTACAATAATCTTCCGGGTTGTCACCCTTCTCAAAAATAGCACAGCAAGCATGTGGACAGGGCATACACACAAAGCCCCAAAACCTAAAACTATACCTTCCAGCCATCAAATCGACAACAAACATTTCCATGATCATCCTGTTCTTATGGTGCACTTCAAACTTGAGGTCTCCTGCCCATTTAGCTTGCGATTCCATAGCTCTAATCGCAATGACATCTAGCCGTTTCCTGGGTTTTGGCAAAACAGAGCCCTCATACCTCTCTGTCTTCTTCTTTTTCTCTACAAACCTTGTCATTAAGTAGCACCTAATCCATTCAAACATAGTAAGAATTGGCTTGTCTCTTGCCTCTAGAATTCTTCCATTGAATGCCTCTTAGATGTTGTTCATTAACATATCACTCTTGGCCAGAAATGTGAAGTGACTCTTTGTCCACAATTTTGGATCCAAAGCAAACAACTTGTCATAACAGTCTTTGTTGATTTCCTTAAGTTGATTCATCATTCTTTCTCATTCTTCCACATAGGTAGCTTTGGCGATAAATAGAATGAGGTCCCTTAGTACAGTACTACCCCTAAGTATCTATGTACAGTAATCCCTTAGCTTAGCATACTGTTGGATTGTCCGCCCATGTACCTCTTCTCTTGCCTTCCTCTTTGCCCAGTAAGCCTTACCAACAGTGATATTGACCATATATTTGTCTTGGATGGTCTGAATAACTGTCATAAGCTTCATTTCCTCGCCTCTACTGATGTTGTTGGCAATCTTCTTTGAGATCCAACTACTTGATGCAGGTCTTCCGCTATAGTTCCTTCCACAAGTATGCTTTCCATTCAAAGTCTTGATCCTGAAACAGTCAGAACCACCAACCTTACTTGCAAAACAAACCCACTTGCACTTTCCCTTTATTCCTTTGCAAACAACTCTGCACCTCACCTTAACATTTTTTCGAAACCTAATGTCCCGACCATTCAATAGGGCATGCTCCTTAACAGCATCTTTAAATTGAATCAGTGATTAAAATTTCATCCCCACTTGAAATTCATACTCTTTGTTCACCTCTGCCTCATTATATTTGGGAAATCTCCTCTTTTTTATCATATCATCAGAGTCCCCTCATAACTGTCTATATCATCAGTCTCATATCCATCAGATATGCCCCCAACTTGCTCATCACCCTCTGTTAAACCTTCATCACCTTGAGCTATTCTAGCTGCTGCAGGTCTCTCATCATTCAGTGGGCCAATAAATTCTCCAAACGTATTTGATTGTGGATCATTATCCTCCACCTCAAACCCAAAGTGATCCTTATGGTCACCATCGTCAGCACTGTCATCAAATACCTCTTCAATCTTCATCAGTAGAAGGCTCTGACTCAGCATCCACTTCAACCTCTATCAACCCAGAGCCAGAGCCACTGTCTTCACCTTCCTCTGGCACATAATCAACATCACTAGAAGTGATTTCAATCCCGTCAACTTCTCTGGCTCCATCGACAACGTATACCTTGTAATGTTTGTAGGAACTTGACACCAATGACCTAGCCATTCTCATTGCATTCCCATCGGACTTCATCTCTCTACGACCTGATTTCAAATCCATCCAAGGTTCCTTGTACCATACCCTAGCGTATCCCTTATATCCTAGCTGCTTTAGCTGACTCACAATCTCTTGCAATGACCATTCATCAACGTCAAAATGTAAATCCTCCACAACCATTTCTCCTAAATACTCTAATCTGTGTCTACTGTCAACAAATTTGCCACCATGGTGGACTTCAATGGTGAAATCCGAATCACCCATAACTGCATACCAAAAACAAGAAAATATAATACCATAAATTCCGCTTCAACCATTTTCAGAAACAAAAAGAAGCTCTAATAAACAATGTGACAAATTTTTTCAGGAGAAAAAAAGAAAAACCTTTCAATGACTGATAAGGTTAAACGTTGTCTTACCTAGAAGCAGCATCAACGCCTACAACGACGGCAGTGACACCGGAGAAGCGAAACCCTCCAGCAATGTTCCAGTGGAGTTGATCTCGGCAGCTGACGGAGTGTGCAACCAACGAACGAAAAAGGGGAGGAACGTGAATGAGATTTTTCTCTAAGTTTGGAAGAATGAAAAGTTTTCGTTTAAGTCTGGGAGGGTTATTTTGGTCTTTCAGAAAATAAAAGTGAAAGAGAATTATGAATTTAGGAAAAATTTAGAGAATCATTAATTTAGGAACGGAATATTCCATTAAATCTAACTGTTTAGTCACAATAGGGACCTAATTGAAAAAAAAATTGGTGCAGGGATCCAATTTAAAAGGGAAAAAAATATAGGGACCTAATTAAAAATTTCGCGAAACTATAGGGACCAACAGAGTAATTAGACCTATTATATATTAACTACAAAAAAATAAAAAAAAAGTCTATTAAAAGTCTTAATAATTTAAATAAAATAATATATATTAATATTTTTTAAAATTCTTAATATCTATTTAATTTATGTTTTTATTAATATTTTTTAAAACTCTATCTCTTCAAATGTATATGGCTATTATTGATTCTTACTATATATCATTTATATCTTTAGTTCTTTTTTTTTTTTTTAAAAAGATAAATTGATTATATTACAATTTTTCAATTATATATTGTAATTGATTCTTTCTTTAATTAGATTTATAGAGATAATTTATTCAAATATTGACACCAAAATATGTCACATATTATTATTAAGTTTTCGTTTTAATTCTACCTATTAAATTTTCTATATCCAATATTAATATCTCATTATATCTTACTTACTTTGATAATTGATCTTTTTATAAATAAAATATCTAATTCGCTATATTTTCATTTATATCATGTGATTTATTTTTTTCTTAATAGAATAATATATCGAATCTCACTATGGATAATTGATTCTTTTCTAATTAATGTTATTATATTTAAATTATTACATCACATAATTATTCTTTTAATTTTTTTATTTAAATGTTAACAAATCTAATTATTTAATACATGATTTTTTTTTTCTAAAAAAACATCTATATTAAAATTATTAGAATTATTGATTAATAGAAATATAAAAAAAATATGATAATTACTAAAATATCTATTTTAATCATGATTTAATCGTTAAAAGTATATATTAAAATTTTATTTTATATATTTGTGCAAAAATAATTTAATCATTCATGGGAATAGACATTTAATCATTAAATCATGTATTAATATAAGAAAAATATGAATTAGGATAATTAGAAGAATTACTGATAATTAGGAGTATTTTAATATTAAATATTAATTTATGTATAATTGAATATCAGACATTTTTTTAAAAAAATTAAAAAAAAGAGGTATATATAACTGCACTAGAATGTGCCTTATTAGCATACTTGACGCCAATCATAAGATGCGTTGTAAGATAATACTAGTACATATATTTGTACGATGCACAAAAAAATGTCATTTCAATTTATTTTTTTTAGTGTTTTTTAAGTTTATTTTTTACTAATTTATTTAATTTATATAAAAATAATTTAGAGTCTTAATTTATTTTCCTGATTATTCTCTTAATTTGTAAATAAATAAAATTTTAGATTTTCTTGTCTTTTTAATATTTTAAAAAATTATTTAAATTCTTACTTATTTAAGTATTAAGAAGATGAATTAAGCCAACCTCTAATCATTAGTTATATTTTATTATTCTGTATTATATTTTTTATAAATATTCTTTAATAATTATTAAAAAATATAAATTTATGTTACATATTCGTATATAATATGATAAATAAAAATTAACATATTACAATACAATGGTATAATTATAAATAAATTGGCTAAAAAAGGGTATTGTAAATTAAATAAGATACTTATATTATTATTATTATTATTATTATTATTATTATTATTATTATTATTATTATTATTATTATTATTATCATTCTCTTTTCTCAAGGAAGATTCCAAAGGAGCTCTTTCATTGAAGTGTCTGCCGCCCGCGGATGATGCGGGCCGCCCTGATAAGGAGCAATTCGCGCTCTCGGATGAGCCAATAAGGTTGCACCTCTGTCCACCCTCTTTTTTTACTATGCATACGGATCTGGGGTAGTGCTAACTAATCGAAAATCTTGTTAGAACTCTTCTCTTTCTTATTATTATTATTATTATTATTATTATTATTATTATTATTATTATTATTCTCTTAAACGCATAAATATAAAGAAATTAATTCGAAATCACCATCAAATTTTGCTTCTAACCCTACCTATTACTCAAAAGCTAAATTCCCATAATTCAATTTTCATTATATCTCCATTAGATTCTCTAATTATTATTTTTTTTTTCTATATGTATATCACAATTAATTTTTCTTTTAAATGGGGTGTAAAAATAAGAACCTAATTCAAATATCCACGTCAAATCATCTCTAGTTATTAACTTTTGTTTATCAATATTATCCAATAATATGTTGTAAAATAATCTCCTCTAAAATTTTAAATTGCATAAATACAAATGGATAATTTTAAACATTAACAGAATTATATACAAAAACATATACATATTCATAATATATATAGATTTCCATTGTGAAAGTGTTACAAATTTATAAATTGTTCTTTTCAACAATTAATTTTAAAAACGAAAATGCTTTTCAATCAATATTCACTCAGCCAACACTTCAACCTATATATTATTCATAATATATATAGATTTCCATTGTGAAAGTGTTACAAATTTATAAATTGTTCTTTTCAACAATTAATTTTAAAAACGAAAATGCTTTTCAATCAATATTCACTCAGCCAACACTTCAACCTATATATTATATAATTCAATTTTTAACAAGGTAAAAAATTAATTTTAAATGTTACAGTTTATTTTTTTTAATTACTTTATATATTCACTTTTCATATTTTGTTTTCAACTAACATCAAATTCTAAAATAATTGGTGATTAATCTCATTTATATTAACCTTTTCATTTTTGTTTCTTTTTTACCGTTTTAAATTTTTCTTCTTTTTTACTAAAATTTTCATAGCACTATTTCACATTTAATTCCGTTTCCTTTATTTATATTCATCCATCAATATTCATTTTAAAATCAACTATTTTAAAATTTAAATATGCATCATAACATGTCACATTATCATATTTCACACTAATCTTATCCATACGATTATGTTATATCTTGATTATTTTTCTTAATTATTTTTTTCTATAAAAAGATAAAGTAAATCCTAATTTATTACATTTTTTTCTATTAACATGCAAAAATGAGAATTGATTCTTTTTTTAAAGAGATATATAGAATATAAAAACATGAATCAAAATGTGTCATATCACTAAGTTCATTTTATTAGGCTTGTTTCTTTCTTTTTAAATATTTATGTCGACAATTTTATTCCTATTATATATTAGTTTACATCCCTTAATTGATTATTTTTTATAATTAAAATCCCTAAATAATTACATTATCATTTTTTTAATTTTATTTCATGATTAATTATTCTTTTAAATAAATGTATAGGAAGAAAGTGATTCAAATATTAGCATGAGAGTACGACTTTCATCAAAATTTTTACTCAATTTTACGTATTTAAATATCTCATGATTGATTTATTCCAACAATATTTAAAGTATATTCTCTGATTAATTCTTTTTATAAATAAAATTTTTTATTTATTGCATTTCAATTTTCAAAATATATATACAAGACAATTTAATTACCCATTATGATTTTTTAATTATATACTATAATTGATTCTTCCTTTAAATAAATCTATATATATATATATATATATATATATATATATATATATATATATATATATCTTATTCAAATTAAATATTCACACCATAATATGTCACATATTATTAAATTTTCTTCTCAATTTTACCTATTAAATTCTCTATATCCAATATTAATACCTCATTATATCTTGGTTACTTCCGTAATTGATTTCCTTTTATAAATAAAATCTCTAATTCACTATCTTTTCAATTTTTATCATGTGATTCACTTTTTTTTAATAGAACAAGTTTAATTACTCGTGCCATGCACGTGATAAGATTGAAATTATAATTTTAAGTTGTTGTGTTAAAATTAATTTTAATTATAATAATTTAATTAATAAAAAAATAACTTGTATGCGTTGTTTTTCTTTTCTTAATATAGTGTTAATTGCATTAACTATAAAATAGTTATTTGATCTACTTTTTTCAATAAATCAGACATATATACTCAATATGATCATAAATAATCTAGTAATACTTAAATCCACCAACAAAGTTTTACATATTGGTTGACTGTGAAGTAAGAACATATCAAAATCAGCTCAAAATAAAGAACAAATTAATAGAGAATCCTAATGCAGAAAGTTATGTAATAAACAATAAATAATTTAAACCTACTGAATAACAATTTAATGCTATCCTTTGATACCTGCAAAATATATACATGAAATAACGCGGTATCAATGTTTGTATATAAAATTATATGGTTAACGTAATTATAAAATTGTTTATCAAGAGAATAAAATAATACAAATTTTTATGATAATTTTAATATTCTCAAACTATTAATGTACAATAAGAATTCATCTATTAGTTCCTAGAATTTCTAAATTTTTTGAAGTGATAGTAATAAATTTTAATAAATAAATAGATTTAGTAAGACATTTTGTTATTACCTTTTCATTATAGGCTCTCAAAAACTTCTCTATATACCACATTCATCGTGCAGTTATCTTCCAAGTATCCATGATCTTGCAACAGCACTCGCAAACCATCTTTACTCGTTACCCTTGATAACGCAACATACAATTGACCATCGGTAAAAACTGGCCTTAAAAGGTAAATTCCAACTTTCGATAGAGTTTGTCCCTGTGACTTATTTATTGTCATTGCAAATGACATGATAATTGGGAATTGTCTTCTTTGAAACCTAACCGGCAATGTTTCATTATTTGGAATTAGATTCAGTCTTGGGATAAGAACAATACTTCCAGCTTTGTTACCAGTTAAAGTCTTGCATTCTATCACATGATTTCCCATTCTTCTAACTTGCATCCTCGTTCCATTGCACAAACTATTAGTTTGGTCTATATTCCGCAGCAACATAACAGGAGCGCCAACCTTCAGAACCAACTTGTGTGGTGGTAGACCTGAACAATTTATTCCATTTAGAATCTCCGGCGAGAAAGCATCTAACTCAAATTCCATATTTCCCTCCTCAGCACACACAGAGTCTGAACTTAAGTAGACTCTTTCTTGTCCAGGTAACCCTGCGGTCATCTTGTTGTTGACATCAGTGACACAATCCAAAGTTGGTGCAAGAATTGCTCTATCCTTGAAATAATTTTCAACTGATAAATTGGATAACATATCTGGATACACGAAATCAATGAGGTCATCCAAAGCTGTCTCAGAGTTCTTAACCAAAATGTCAGATGGTATATGAACGATCGATTCATCATCTGTTGTATCACCAGCCAAACCATCACTAATTTTGAGTAGCCATTCTGCAAAATTTCTGAGTTCTTGTATGTTGTTTTCACCTAGTGACAATCTCATGTTTTTTGTAAGCTTCAAAACCTTACAGTTATGCCACAAATATGAAGAATTAATAGAAGATTGAATTATATCTTGCCTTGAGTCTCTGGGAATCACAGGTAAAATTTGTCTAAAATCTCCTCCGAGAACAACAACTTTACCTCAAAATGGCAAATGAGCATTATACGAATCTGAACACCTTAAGATGTCTTTGAGGCATTTGTCCAAAGCTTCGTAACAATACTTACTTATCATTGGAGCTTCATCCCATATGATTAATTTGGCCTTGGATATTAACCTTGCAAGAGAACTTCCCTGTTTAATGCTACACAAAGAATCTTCATTTATGGTAAAAGAAATTTTAAACCTTGAATGTGCAGTTCTTCCATTAGGCAATAAAAGTGCAGCAATCCCACTCGAAGCAACATTTAAAACTATACCTCCTTTAGACCTAATTGAGCATGATATAGTTGACCATAAGAATGGGAAACGAGGCTTTTCCCATGTCTCCCGAACACGAAGCCAATTTTCCATAACCACCTTGACCGTATAAGAAGAAAAGTCCACCCATATTACCGCTAACAGCACCAATTATTTGATCGTATGCAAATTTCTGCTCATTAGTTAGCCTTTCTAAATACCCACCTAGTTCATTCGCAAGAGCATTAATGTCAAAGTTCAACTCTTCCATTATAATTCTGTCTTCTAAGCTGGACACCAAATTTTCTGAAGAATATGGCATTCCACAATATTCTTTCAATGACTTGCCATTTGACTGGAGCAAATCCTCAATTTTTGCAAGTGCAATATCTTTTATTTGGACTTCTGACATGATCAAATCTGTATTTTTTCAATTTAAAATAACACAATTACTTGAAAAATTATTAAATTAGTCTCTGGTAAAAAATGTTTGAAATGCATTGTTGAATGATAAATAACACTCCTTATTTTTGGTTTAAAAAATGCTTCATTAGTAACATGTCCTTTTAAAAAATATTATTGTGATTAACATGAATATCAAAATCATTATAACATAAAAAAAAAGCACACAAACAACCGATGCAAATGCAAGTATTGGAAGTATGTGGATTTAGTTACGGTTTTTTAGATTAAGTAGATATGGTTTACAGCAATGAATCAAATTTTGTATTAAGAGGAGGAAGTAAAGCAAGTACGAAACTAATATATATATAATCCAATTTTTAAGTAATATTTTGTTATATTTCCTAAATATTATCAGAGAGAATGAGAAAAAGTTAAAGTGAACACTAATAAATAATTTGCCATATGTATGATAATTTTACTCCCAAAAAAGACATTTTGTTAAAGAAAATAACTCTTAAAATTTCTTATCCAATATTTTTGTTATAATTATATGATAAATTGAATTCTACCATGGAAAAAAAATTATAATAGACTATAGTTACCTTCCATTTGTAGTAATCTTCTTTGTTCATATAGTACGTCATCGGAGAGAAAGTTCCAAGTCTTTTGCCAAATAAAATCTGGCCTACTCATGTTATTTGCTGTTAATAAAACAACAAAAAATCTCCTTAAAAAGTTGCAGAGTGCCATGTTCCTGCTTCAGAGATTGCATCAATGAATTCTCTGTCATCCTGCAACAGTCCTAGAGCATAGCATACATCTTTGAAGGAGTCATAAACGACACCATCAACTGTTCTTAGATCACTGAAACTCGTGCATCCCTTTTGAATGTTCAAAAGTAGCCTTAGATAGTAATCTTCCTTATTCATTGGTGGTATATGAGATATCCTTCCTATGGCACATAGCCTTGCTTTCTATGAGTCCACATATGATGCTCTCCATTCCAAACAAATTTTGTTGGAAACTCAGAATAAGTCAGATTTTTTACATCATTATGGGCTTCATTTGCTTTGAACCATCCAATCAACATAGATTGCTTGAAAAAAGAAGTCTCAACAACTGACTGAATTGTATCGGTATCTTTGTAGACAATTGGCATATCATCAGGAAGATGGAATGGCAATCTTATTACTGCTGGTTCCTTCATTTGAATAGGATAACCAAACAATCTCCATGCAGCTTCACATGCTGATATATATCTACAATCATAATAATTACGTATTTCATCTACCTAAGATTCATTGTTTTGATAAAATGCATCTGTCACCCTGTCATTACCCTTGTGAAGATACTTGAACAGATATTTGATTGCTGAAGTTTGGCAAGTATACTCAACATTGATGTAACATCCAAATTTTAGAAAAAGACCGGGATTGTACGGAACTATGAAGGAATTGTCAACCTTTATATTTTTCTTTGATACAGTTCGCCCATCATCTCTTCTTTGATATCTTGGAAAGCCTGCTTCGTCAATAATTGTCCTATCTCGGAATGCTTTGGGAAAAAACTTTGAGCATTTACCATTGATCATGCATTGGCTCTTACTATTTAAATGACCGCATGGACCATGAACCATATATTTCTCAACAGCAGCATACAATTTTGGATTTTCCCTCTTATCTGAAATCTCTGTCTTAATAACCTTGTCTATGTCATCAACAGTTCGTGGTTTTGATTCCGGATGCATGAATAAAAGAAGATGGGCATGAGGTAGACCTCTCTTCTGAAATTCTATGGTTAGACAATCTGCAAATTTAAAAATATGATATTACTAATAATTTGGACAAAGTATATAAATATTTATGCGAAATTCTAAAGCATATAAGACTAAGTACATTGCAAATAAGTTAGATAGTGTGATTTAAAAAACAGTTGATTCTAAACTAAATTATATAAACCTAAGCGTGTAGTCCGAATAAGCACGATAAAGTAAATAGGAAAAAAATATGCTAAAATAAAATCATATAAAACTATATAAGTGTACCATACAATGAGCCTGAGGGAATACAAACTATATAAATGCACTGTAATACACTCAAGATAGTACACTATCGAATGATCGTACCATGTATATGCTATATACATAATTGTTTCTTAATAATGATAGTGTGCTATACAATGAGTGTACTATAGATAATATAGATAGAGTAAACAAAAACTCGTAGGAAGATTAGTTATACTTACATCCAATAATCTTTCCAAAAAATGTTCCTTTCTTCAATTCCTTAATTAATTTATCAACTTTCAACTTGAATATTCTACATAAGATGTCTGGTCTATCCTCTGCATGGAGTCCTTGGGGTGTTACCTCTCTTTTTATCTCATTCTATTCTGGATTACATGTCATAGTGATAAAGTAACTTGGATATCCAGCATATTTACATATTGTAAAAGCATCTTTGCAATTGTTGAACATGTACCTTGGACCACAGGTAAAGCTCTTTGGGAGAATAATTCTTTGTCCAGTGTTAACGGCATTAGTTTCACCACG
Source organism: Arachis ipaensis (assembly GCF_059453495.1). NCBI lineage: Eukaryota > Viridiplantae > Streptophyta > Magnoliopsida > Fabales > Fabaceae > Arachis > Arachis ipaensis. Next base: position 5,754,991 of record NC_142443.1, on the reverse strand, counting down.
AACCATACACTCATGCAATTGCTTGAACTTGCCTAGCCTCAAGGTTGGTTGTTTCAATCGTAAGTATAAAAGTCGTTCTGACTCAACCATAGTGTAGGCATCTACTGTGAATTGTTGCAGTAATCTTCTTGACCGCAAAAGGATTTGAGACTCGTTAGTCCTTCTCTGAAGTCTGTATGCAAAGAAGTCTCTCATGCTTATTGTTGATCTTTTCTCAGTTCTTCTGACATTTGGTCGAGAAGAAGTAGCTATATGTAATCTGTAACCATCCTCACCGTATGAAAACAATAAAGGATATTGAAGAGCAAGGTACATTGGATGTACTACTTCTATCCTCTGCAAGATTCTTGATTTTGTCTCAATTATTATATCCCTATTAACTCCGCTCTCGTCAATATCTCCAAGTATCAGTGCAGCAACTTCAGATGCCGTTGGCAAATTATATGTCCTTGCATCAGTATTTCTTCTGGTTATTAACCGTAACTTAACATCAGCAGAGCCATCAATTTGGTATCTATCCCGTGCTGAACGAAATGCCTTTGCTAGGACATTATTTTCATCCATCATGACTTTCAAGGACGAAACAATTTCAGTTTCCATCAATTCTGCAATGATGTTTGACCTGTTAATAAATAAACAATATATGAGAACTTCAATTCATTTGTTAAGCTTCGAGAAGATCGCATTAGAATTTAACTCATCATAATATATTACTATAATTAGCGTTTTAGATAAAATTAGGAAATAGAAGAATTACACGCGTGAGTCGAACAATTACCTAAATGATTCCATGCGGTTTGTAATCTCATTCTCAGTATCATAAATGTATAGCTGGGCAAATTTTGGTTTCTCACTTTTCAGTGGTAGTAAACTGCCAATACGGTGATAATTTTGACCTCCAGTGCGAAAGATAGGAGGTGCACCACCTTTGTTTATCGAATGTTCAACTCTTCCTGCCATAGAAGTGAATGCAAACATTCCGTTAAAAGCCCTTATGTTTTTAAGAAAGTATATGCTTTTTTCGTCCGTTCCACTATGTAACTCTTGCAACGTTTGAGGTGGATGCTTCAAGAAAGGCAATTCAACCTTTCCTTTCATACAACATAAAGAAAATATAGGATTGGAGCTGCATCTTGACTTTTCCAAGTATAATTATCCATGCCATGCACGTAATAAGATTGAAATTATAATTTTAAATTATTTTTTAAAAATTAATTTGAATTATAATAATTTGATTAATAAAAAAGTAACATATTATGTATTATTTTTTTTAATTTAGTATTAATTGGATTAACTCTAAAATAGTTATTAATCGGTTTTAATAATCTACTTTTTTCAATAAATTAGACATATATACTGAATGTGATCATAAATAATATAGTAATAGTTAAATTCACCAATAAATATATTAGTTATTATCACACTATAAAACAAATTAAATATAAAGGCTATTAGCATTTATAAATCTATAAAATCGCACTATCTTTGTTCGCGTGCAAGGGTTTACTTATCAGATAAACTTAAAATATGAACAAAAAATATTTATAAATTGGACCTAGCATCACTTGAAAGAAGAATAATGAAAAATAATCAACTTACCTTATCATCCATGAGAAACATTTCTATGTAAGTCGTCTTGTTCTTGTCAAATTTGGATGAGACTTTTCATAATCTTATATATTAATTTGGGTTAAATCTCTCTCTCTCTCTCTCTCACTCTCTCTCTATATATATATTATGATAGTTTTTCTTAATATATATACATATACATAAATAATTCTATACATATACATAAATAAAAAATATGTGAATTATATTTTGTTAAACTCTATGTTACCGGTTATTAAAAACATCTAAATCACATATATTAATTATTTTTTTGTTATAATTATTTCATTTTATATATATGATTATTTTTATTCTACAATCGTGGAATAATTTTTTATTTTTTATATCTATATATATTCTTCAATTCTGACTCCATTCATACGCATATTAACAGTTTTTTCCTAATAGTGATGTTTTAATTTTTCGTTTTCCTTTTTTTCATGTATCTTTCTTTTTTTTTTAAATAGTGATGTTTTAATATTTTTTTCTTTTTTTAAATACATTTTTCTTAATAATTACATTACTAATCTGAAATATAAAATGAGAAAGAAAATAAACTTAAAAATCTGGAAAAAAAAGAAATTTTATATTAAAAAATATAAAAATAATATATTCAAAAAGAATAGTCGTAATATATAAATTGAGTCAACAATTTAAATTTCTCTAAAACTAATTTAATCAAATATCAATATTAGAAATAAATTACTTAAATAATATTTAATCTATTCTAATCCTTAGACACGTATAGATTAGAGTCATTCTCGTAATGACAACGAATTAAAACAACGTCGTAAGTTCGAACATTTAGAATTCGTGCAAATTCATACCATTTTTTTGTTCTTTGAAAACTTTTTGTATCCCTGATAGAGTTGAATCGAAATTCTTTTTATGGAAAAAGAGTTACGGAGATGGCTTTGATGTGTTGGAGACCAAAATCCGGAAGTCACTATTTATATTTGAGTGTCACACACATTAAACTCGAAAGACCAAATAAAATAGTATCTCTAATTTTATTCTCATTTAATTCTAAATCAAAAGCAATAATGACTTATTTAATTCAACATTTATGATAATAAATGAGATGACCATTATATAAGTTATTTAATGTAAAATAACTTAATTTACGATTATAATTAATATATGTATTGCCCATAAATTAGGAAATAATAATTTCGTAAAAAAATAATCATTCAATTTAAATTACAATTAATTGATTGATAAAATTATAATAAGGGATAAGTACGATTTTGGTCCCTCACGTTAAGGGTTAGAATCGAAATCGTCCCTCGTGTATATTTTGATTTAAAATCATCCTTAACGTATTTTTTTGTATTAAAATCTTTTAAATTTTTTTGGACAAAAATGCCCTCCACTACCATCATCACCTTTACCTCCATCACCACCAGCACCTTTACTCCCACCACCACCACCACCACCTTTACCTCCACCACCAAGAAAAACAACATCAATAAAATCAACATCATCATCATCATCAACACCCACTGCCACTCCACCACCACCAACGCCGCCGCCGTCCCCCTCCCCGCTTTCCCCTTCCCCCTCCCCCTCACTGCCTCCCCCTTCCCCCCACCCCCACCCCGCGTTCCCTCCCCCTCACGGCCTCCCCCTTCCCCCCACCCCCCACCCCGCATCCCCTCCCCCTCCCCGCCTCCCCCTTCCCCCCACCCAGCGTCCCCACCCGTCCCCTCCCCCTCCCCGTCTCCCCCTTCCCCACACCCTGCGTCCCCACCCGTCCCCTCCCCCTCCCTGTCTTCCCTTCCCCCACCCCACTCCCACCTCCACCTCCACCTCCACCTCCACCTCCACACAGAGAAACAGAAACAGAAAATCAACAAATTCAAGCATAAATTTAACACAAGCAGAAACAGAAAAGCAAAAAATCAACAAATCAGCAACAATAATATTCCACAACAAAAGAAGAAGAAATCTAGAAATTCACAGAATTCATAGAAGAAGAAGAAGAAGCGGCGGGCGGCGGGCGGCGGGCGGCAGTGCGGCGGTGGGTCGGCGGTAAGAAGAAGAAGAAGAAGAAATGGGCGGCGGGAAGAAGAAGTGGCGGGCGGTGGTGTGGCGGCGGGAAGAAGAAGAAGAAGAAGAAGAAGAAGAAGAAGAAGAAGAAGAAGAAGAAGAAGAAGAAGAAACGGGCGGCGGTGCGGTGGCGGCAAGAAGAAGAAGCGGCGGGCGGCGGTGCAGCAGCGGTGCGTCCCCCTTCTCTCCCCCCTCCACCCTCCCCCACCCCCTTTCTCGGCCCCCCTTCCCCCCTTTCTTTCTTTCTCTCCCCAATCCCCACCCACCCCGCTTCTCTGATCCCTTTCTTTCCCCTCTTCTCTGCTCCCTGTCACAACCCCTTTCCTTTCTTCTTTCTTCCGGCGACGGCGACGGCAGTTCCAAGCTTTGCCGGCGCCGTCCCCTCCCCCCTTCCCCTTCCCCCTCTCCCTCCCCTCCCCCCTTCGCATTTCCTTTCGGCCCCCACCCCAAAAACGCGTTTCCTCTCCCCCCTCCCCAAAAACGTGTTCTTTTCTTTTTTTTAATAAATTTTTTAATTTTTTTATTATTAAAGTAGGGGTATTTTAGGAATAAAATTAAATTTTTTTTAAAAAGGACGATTTTAATACAAAAAAACACGTTAAGGATGATTTTAAATCAAAATATACACGAGGAACGATTTCGATTCTGACCCTTAACGTGAGGGACCAAAATCGTACTTATCCCTTATAATAAATTGTATGATATTTAAAAAATTAACCAAATCAATTAGTTGATATAATTAATTTATTATAATAAAATGAATTTAATGAGTTAAAAGAAATAAATCGAAAAACACCATCAGAAACATGTTATGACAGTTTTATCATTAAGTGCAGAAATTTAATTTTTTCATAATAGAATAGATATTTACAAATTATTATATTAAACACAGACTAAAAAAATACACTAAACAAAATAAAAGCATCAATGGTAAAATATAACCTAAAAAATCACTTAAATTCAAAAAAAACCTGTGATGAATTATAATAAATCTATATATGAGAAGTAAAAGTAAAATAAACAATTAAAAATAAAGTAAAAAGAGCAATTAAAAAAAGTAAAAGAAGATAGAAAAGATAATGTGTGGAGTAGATAAAAAATGTATTGCAATAGAAGATTAATATAATTAATTAATACAAATGATGAAAGAGAAAAATTAAAATACGATCTTATTAAAAAAATTTCAAAAAAATATTTTAAAAAAGAACCTATTAATCAACTTTTATAAAAATATTACAAAAAATTTAAATTATCTTTAAATAAAATAATAATACCCTTAAGAATTATTAATCAAAATAAATAAAAAAATTAATATAAAACAAAATCATAGAAAAATGTTAGCAAAATTAAGATAAAAAAATAAAAATAAAAAATTACAAATATTTTACCTGAAGTACAAAATAGAGAGAGAAAAGGGATATATAAAATAATAAGATAATAATTTAAATTAATTGAGTTTATTTATTTCATTGCTTTATATATTATTTATTAAATAATTTAATATTTATCTCGATCATATTAAATAATAAATTAGTTATAATTAATTTGGTTTAATGAATCAAACAAAATTTAAAATAATTTGATATTTACTCTAATTAAATTAAATATTTGAAGTTATGATTAATGTAATTTAATGAATCAAATAAAATATGAAAGGATGAAATATTTATCCTAATCAAATAAAATTACATAATTTATTAGTTATAATTAATACAATTGAATGAATCAAATACATTAAATTGAAAAATAATTAAGTTAATTTATGTCTTAAAGACACATTTTAAAAATATTTATTTTGTAATAATTTTTATAAAAGATTTTTTATAATATTTTTAACCTATGGTTTATAAACCATTAAAAAAGTACATTTATAATAATCCATTAAAAAGTACGTAATTAGTTAATACAAATAATTAATATAATTTATTTAGTTCAATAAATTAAAAGAAATAAATATGAAAGGAAGAGATAAAGAGAAAGTAATATTATAAAAATGTATATCCATCAAAAAGCAATAAAAAAAGTCCTTTTTAGTTATTTATTTATTAATTATTAATTTATTATAATTAATTTCATAACATTTATTACACGTTATTCATCTTATAAATTAATACAATCAATTTATTGATATCAATTATTGATAATTAATTATAATTGATATAACTTATTTCACTATACTTTCTAAATAAATAATTAAAAATGCACGTTTCAATTTTTTGTTAAAGTAAAGTAAAATAAAATAAAATATATAAATTGAGTAGATATAAATCTGAAAATTATAAATTTTATTAACAACTCAAATAAATTAGTACCATAAAATTAAATTTAATATCTATTTTAAAAAATAATTACTGATCTTTTATTCTTTTAATTATTAATAATTTAAATAAAATAATACCCTATAACTTATTTTGTTATTTATTTTAAGTAATTACTAACATAGTTGTTAGTAATACCCAAGTATATATTATCAACATAATTTTATCACGGATATTTCAATCTTATCGTCATTGCAATTTTGTACCGTCTTACTTTTTTTAATTGTTATTATTAGAATTGTTAAATAATATTAAAAAAATTCTTTAAAAATAGAAATAGCGATGGCACCTTGAATAATTAATTCAATAGAATTAAATTTTAACGAATAAGATAATTCAATCAATTATACAAATAATAGCATATTTATAAATATTAATATTAAAAATAGTCTCACTAATGTAAATGATCAATATAATAATTATATAAAAAAATAATTAATTACATAATTGTATAATTTTCAAGATCCTATATAGTTAAATCTAACGGACAAATAAAAAAATATTTATATGATAATATCCTAATATTTTAGCATACTATAAATCATATTATAAATTTATATTTTATATTATAATTTTAAGTCAACTCCTTAAACACATTATAACATAAACTATCTAAAAAGATACACCAAATTAACGAATATCACATGGGTCACAACATACACTTTAAATTGTCACGATATTTCAAATAAAAAGAGCATCAATATAGAAAAATCAATGAATATATATAACTAAAATAAAGAGCAACAAAGAGACACACAAAAAAATAAAATAAAATAAAGAGAATCAATAAAAACATTAACATATAAACCACATACACAAACAATGTATATATTAATTGTGAATCACAAAAAAAGACAATATACATACATACATACATACATACATACATACATACATACATACATACATACATACATACATATATATATACATATATATATATATATATATATATATGAATTGAAGTACACATGACAAAATAGAATATTACAAAACAAAATTATAGTAAGATATTTAAAAACAACATAAAAAGTCACTAATTTTTTATTAATCAGAAGCTAAAATAAAAAAAAAGTGTGCGCCTAATAATAAGTAATTAAAATAAACAAAAATTTTAAAAAATATAAAAAAATAAAATGTATAAATAAAGATAAAAGAATAAAAATTGTACCTAAGCACGAGGGAGAGGGGAGGGAAGGAGGGAGGGAGAAAGAGAAAAGAAATTTTGATCTTGTATAAATAGAGGGTATTGAGAAAAATAAATTAATTAAATTAATTCATATATTTCGTTATCATATTTATTATTTATTAAATAATTTGATATTTACTCTAATCAAATCAAATAATTAATATAATTAACAAAATTAATTAATTGATATAATTAATTATAATAAATGGTAAAATTTGAATGTCTAATCAAATTAATTAATTGATATAATTAATTAATTATCATTGATTTGCTTTAACGAATTAAATGAAATAAATCAGGAAACACCTTAAGAGCATGTCGCATGAGTTCTGTTATTAAGTGTAAAAATCTGATTTTTATATAATAGAATAGATAGATAATAAAGATATTTTCTTAAATTAGTATAATTGTGCATTATTCATTAAATATTAATTGTAATATTATAATATAATTATAATAATAAATATATTTTTTTTAAATAAATTTATTTAAAAAAATATAAATTGGTTATTAATAACCGATGCCATTATCATATAATTATCATATTATTATTATTATTATTATTTAATAATGAATAAAAATTAATTATATCAATATTTTTAAAATTAATATAATTAAAATGACTAAAAATATTTAAAATCAATGTGCGTTATTAATATCATAAGATTTGATCATTTTGTGATTAGAATAAAATATTTTTATCATGATTACCACGACCGGTGCCATTATCATATTATTATTATTATTATTATTATTATTATTATTATTATTATTATTATTAAAATTATTAAAAATAATTTAGAATAGAGAAGAGTGTATTCATTTTGGAGGGAAAACGAAATCACGAAGGATTGACACCTCACATTCATTAGTTGGGGAAAAACCCAGTTTTAGAAAACGAATTATGTCAAATTATATATGAAGCAGTTTTATATTGCTACCATTATAGAGACTTACTATAATTATATCAAATTTAATTATAACTGTAAATAAATAAAATAGGAAACAATTAAAACTAATTTTTTTCTTTTTATAGTCAAAATTTATTGTAAATATAAAAAAAATAAGCACTAATGATTAAAAAATTGAGTAAAAAATAAAACTCCATAAGCTAAATTTAATTTGTTAACTAATTAATTCTATGTCTATATAATATTATTATTATATATTGATTAAAATTGTGAATACATACTAATAAAATTATTACATACGAATGAGAATTAGAACTATATCAATTATATCAATTATATAAATTCAAAATAATAATAATAATAATAATAATAATAATAATAATAATAATAATAATAATAATAATTATTATTATTATTATTATTATTATTATTATTATTATTATTATTATTATTATTATTATTATTGGGTAATAATGATAATTCACGTGATAATAAATTTTATTATTCAAAATTTGATTTGATTGATTTCTATTTTATTTACTTACATAAATGATTAAAATATATAACATAAATATCGTAATTATTATAATTTTATGATATAATTATAATTAACATGTTTTATCATAATTAAATATTAATTTGATGTAATTATAATAAAAATATTTTTTAAAATAATATAATCATATATTATTTATGAGTTAATTATTTGGCAATAAACTTTAATATGATTTTTACATCTTCGCTATGAAAAATAACTACTTAGATATACTAAATAATATGTAACATATTACTACCTGTATAAGCTAAGGCACAAAGAAAGGATTTAATTAAGGTGATTGAAACTTTCACCAAACATAATATGACCTCAATATAATAAAAAAGGACACTCAATTTTGCATTAATTAGCTAGTCGTGGAAATAACATAATCATACATTATTGATGTTTCATTATTTTTTCTAGATAAAATCTGTCGTTATTGACAAATAAATTGTGTTTAGGTCAACGATTTACTGTATGCTTAGGTAGAAAATTTTTGTCAAATATAATGAAAATACAAATAAAGAAATAAAGGATAAAAATAAACTTAATTATATCCGACACTACTTCATTTTATTAAATTATTTAAAAATAGCACATACACAAAAAATACTCATAATATATAAATTGAGGCAATAATTTAAAATTTTATAATTATAATTTAATCAAATACTAATATTAATTAAAACCAAATTACTTAAACAATATTGAATCTATTTTATGGATGTGATGCATTGTAAACAATTGTGACAAAAGACAATCGAATTGGAACATTAGACGATAAGAATAAGTTAGAGTAATAACAATTAATAAATTATCATACTGAATTTGAACAATACATCAATATAGGCAAAAACACAACGAAGAGGATGACAAAATTAATATGAATTTGGGACATTTATTCTGCAGCGCACAATAAAAATCTAAGAACACTTGCTGCAATAAGAGCAATTTAAAAAAAAAATCTGAATTTGAACCAAATTGACCAATTTAGAATGGTGAATCTAATGAGAATTTATGCAACCGAACAATTATTTTTCAGTACACAGTCGGTAATAAAATGCTGTAAAATCAACTTGAAAAAATATTGATTTATGAACGTTTAACAATGATCAAGTAAAACTTGGAGACTAAAACAAACAAAATAAAATCAAACAAATCCCTTAAATTTCTACAGTCCATTGAACTGGAATTCACCAATTTTTTTAAACAAATTGTTCATGAAAGCTCAAAGATTAGCAGCAAAATTAGTCTATAAACTTAGATACACAATATAATAAAAATGAGTATATGAAAATATTATAAAAAATTGAAAATTGTACCTTAAAAGGATCAACTTCAATAAAAAATAAAGAATACATTCTTATTCTATGAAGTAGTAAAAAAAATACTAATTATAAAATTATGAGTTGACTCTCAAATTTAGATTCATGTACCATAGAAAAACATTATATATAGACTGTAGTAAAACAAAAATAAATATGTAAATTACTTATTATTAAGGTAATTTTTTATTATGTACAGTAATTATGCATCATATATTAATTTTGTTAAAATTATATAATTTTATCATATCATGAATAGAATCATTATTTTCTATGATAAGAGAAATCTCGGATAATGAATAACAATATTATATCTAATATACACAGATTGAAATAAAAAGAAGGTAAGGATAGATTATCATGCACGATTTTAATAACTTAAAATGCTTGAAATAAATATCATAAGAAAATAGAATTATAACGGGTTAAAGTAATAAAAAAATTATAATTTTAAAATATGAACAAAAATTATAACGGGTTATATTATTATTATTATTATTATTATTATTATTATTATTATTATTATTATTGAATAATGAATAAGAATTAGAATTATATCAATATTTTTAAAATTAATATAATTAAAATATCTAAAAATATTTAAAATTAATGTTTGTTATTAATATCATTATCATATATTATCATTATTATTATTATTATTATTAAAAGTATTTTTAATTGATAATTGATAAGTAATTTAATAGTGTATTAAATATTGATTTGATATAATTATAATGAAGATATGTTCTTAAACTAGTATAATTATATATTATTCATTAAACATTAATTATAATATAATTACAATAAAGATATTTTTTATAAAATAATTTAGAATAGAAAAAAATTCACTCATTTTGGAGGGAAAACAGAGGCGTGAGACTTTAGTAGCCGGGAGAAAATCCAGTTTTAGTATATTAAGTAGATAGATAATATATTAAATCTCACTATGGATAATTGTTTCTTTTCTAATTAATGTATGTTATTATATTTAAATTATATCACACAATTATTCTTTCTTTTTATTTAAATATTAACAAATCTAATTATTTAATACATATTTTTTTCTAAAAATAACGTCTATATTAAAATTATTGATTAACAAAAATATAAGAAAAAATTATGATAATTACTAAAATGTCTATTTTATTCATGATTTAATCATTAAAAGTATATATAAAAGACTTATCTTATATATTTGTGTAAAAATAATTTAATATCATTCATGGAAATATGCATTTAATCATTAAATCATGTGTTAATATAAAAAAATATGAATTAGGATGATTAGAAAGAATTATTGACAATTAATAATATTTTAATTATTAAATGTTAATTTATATATAATTGAATAGATATTTTTTTTAAATAATTAAAAAGAGAAGTATGCATATTGACACTAAAATATGTCATGTCATAACATGTTGGTGGTCGCTCTGATAAAGTTACCAATTTCAACTTTTTCTAAAGATGTTTTTCATTTTGTGGTTGTTATTGATTTAAAAGCGTGTCACTAAAAGTGTTGCTTAAAGAGAAAGTGTTACCCTTAATCGTTAACTTGGCTCTGATACCAAATTTGTATAGATTCAATTGGTGGTGCTTTATTTAAAGGATTTTGATAAAAATAATTTGCAAATTCATAATCTAAAGTATTGACCATTTCTACTATTTCTCTTGTATTTGTTATATGATCATTTATTACTAGTCCTTGATGTATATTTATAATTCTGATTTCATTTTTATAATTTTTCAATCTTGTTTTAGTTTATAATATTCTTTTTTGCATGGATTATTGTATATAAAATCTTTTATCTGTTTGTCTTTTTCTTTAATATAATTTCTCAAATCCTCAAAAACTTCTTTTATTTCTACACTTTTTGTTGTTTCTAAATATCTTTTTAATTTTTCGACTTCATTCTCCATTTTTTCTTTCAACAGCTTTAATTCTTTTAAGTCATAATATGGTTTTCCAGGCATTTATAAATTTTTTAAGTTTAATTCTAACTTATTTATATTTATTCTTATTTCTATCATTTTTATTAAAAGGTCATCAATTTAGATCTGAAGATTATTTAATTCTCTTTTATACTCCTTTATTTTACTTTTTAATTTTTCCGCCCTTTTTCTTTTTATTTTATTTTTTGGTTTTTCAATCTTTTTATCATAGTTGTCAAAACCGAACCGGCAATCGAACCGGTCAGGTTACTAATTTACTGGTTTATTGGTTCAACCGATAAGTTACTGGTTCAACCGGTAAAACCCCTCTCACATAAATAAAAAATATAAAATAGTCAAAAACTTAAAATTAAAATTTGAAATACATATTTTTACTAACATTTTAAGAACAGTTAAGTCAAATTCTATAAATAACTAATACAAATATAAACATATAACTAATTCATACTACTATATAGTATCTTAATTAGATACAATAAGAATAACAATCTATGAATTATATCCAAAGAATAATTTCAAGGTCTAAATATTTTTATATAATTAAATAATTATATAATTTTTTTTCAGAATAAGTAATTTTTATTTTATTTTTTTATTCATTATCATTTTTTATTTTAAAATTAATTAATTTGTACTTCAATTAAAAAATGAGTTAAGTATTTCCATGTTTATATATATATATATATATATATATATGTATGTATTAGTTAGAAAGAATTGATATATATATTTTAAAAAGCATTTAAAACGCTAAAGAAATGGGTTAGTCCAGTGGTTGTTAACTTGGTCTTCATTCCAGAAGAGCCAAGTTCGACTCCCATTGCTTGCAATGCATTTTTTCTAATTTCCGGTCAAACCGGTCGGTCCGATTCGGTTTTTACAACTATGCTTTTTATGCTTCATTATTTATTTTAGAATTTTCGCGAACTCTATCATCGATTCATCACTACTTTCTAGAGATTCTATTAATTTTTCTAACTCTTCACCTTCTCTTTTCAACTTGTCATAGATTATCTTTAGAGCTTCAAATGCTCTTTGATTTATTTCAGAGAACTTTAAATAATTCAAACGATTTTCTCTTTCAAAGAGCTCTTGTTTCTTATCTTGATAAGTTACATATATTTCTTCTTTATTTATTGTCATAATTTAGTGTTTAGGGTTTCATTTAATTTTTCGACTTTTTTTGTTAATTCTTTTATTTCAGAATTTTCTTCTTTAATCTTCAACTTAGATAAACTTAAAGGGCTATTAATTTTAGATTCTCTTATTTGAAAATTTGATGAAACTAATTTTTCTGATGGTTCTTTTAATAATAGAACCGGGCTTTCAATATCTTTATATTTTGGTATTTCTATTTTTACAATTTTCTGAAATAATTCATCGACATAAATTCTTTCTCTGTTTTTAAATATTATACTATGATGGCTATTTGTTAAAGCATAATTTATTGCATATGTAATTGAAAATGGTTCATCATCTTGTTCCATTAGATTCTTTCTGTGAAATTTATAAGCCAAACTTATAGATCTTCCAAGATTTTCAGTTAATAAAGGTATAGCATATCCAAGATGGGCATTGAATTTAACATTTACGTTTGCCAAGTTTCCATGAACAATTCCGATTATTTGATCTATTGGGTCATCAGTAATTCTTTTGTCACAGATTGCTAAGCTTATTGGCGAATTAATTCCTTTCATATATGTAGATTTGATTAAGACTTGTATAGTACTAATATGAATCCATCCAATTTTAGATCTTTTTTGTTGATCCTTAATTTTCTCAATCTGTTTACTCAATTCTTCATCATTTATCAAAGCTATTTCAAGTTCTCCATTGGCGGATTTTATCTTTATAGGGGCTTCAAGTTGAATTTTTCCATAGTATATTATATTTTTTCTATTAAAAACTTCTTTTAAAAGATTTTGTTTATTAAAATTTTCATTTGATTTGAGATTTAATTCTGTTTTTAGAATAGCCTGTTTTTCATTATCTAATAAAGCAGTTAATCTATAATAATCAGATTCCTCTGTTAATTCTAAACTTTCTAAATAATCCATAATTTAAAGACTAGGATGAAGATGTACCTTTCTGGAGAAAAACTTCCTTTATTTAGTATATTTTACATAAGGTGTTTTTATCTCCAGAGGGGAGATTGTAGATACTAACTCCAGAGGGGAGTTTAGAATTATTTTTTCCTAAGGAAATTCTTCTTCAGACTATAGAATCACCTCGGCAGCTTCCTCCTTGCTCTCCTAGCATATGAGTACTCTTAGCCTTCTGCTTTCTATTGTCTGATGCCTTCTACAATTGCCTAAGCAACCTATTTATAATAGTTGGGTTTGATGGACAATTCCCATCCTTACCCTTCTTATGACGTCATTGCTTACGTCATTGTTTGTTATCTTGCACCAGCTACATTGTTGGTGCTTTATGACCTAAGTGCTTACGTCACTATGCAATAATGTTGAGAGATGCTTCAGATGCACTGTCCTCCTCTTTTATCATGTGACCTTCAGATGCATTGTCTTCTTCCTTTATCATGTGGGTTGATTCCGTTTTATTGCTTTCTTCAGATATCTCTGAGGCACATAGCTGGCACTTGTGGTCTTCTCTGTCTTTTATCAAATAGCAGAGATTCCTCTTTATCCCTTCAGGGAGCTTTTCTAAAAGTCCAGATAAGTTGTAGAATGCTGATTCAAATTCCACCAAGAATCTCATCTCTCTTTCTTCAATTTCATTTCTTTTACTGGACACAAGCAGAGTATTTCTACTTTTATAATTAATCCTTGTGTGAGATTCCTTCGTTATTTTTTGAGTTCTTTCAAAGACCCTTGCTAATGTACTGGCTAGCCTTCCTTCATGGCTGTAAATTGTTAAATCTTGAATCTGATCAATTGGTTGAAAATTTCCTGAGAAGACGGACATGAATATTACTTGGTGTGCTGGAACCAAGCATTCTTCTTCTTTATTAAAAATAGGTTGACTGTTTGTAAATTTTAGAGATATATCCCTTGGATTTACATTGTCAATCATATTTTTAAATCTCTTTACTGCATACGAATCCTGCAGGAAACTCACTAATAATTTTTATATCATTAAAAATTAAAATTGTATCAATTAATCTATACTGGAAAAACTGATAGGTGTCAGATGGGGAAGCATCTGGAAATATAACCAGCTTTGTTAGCTGTTCTTTGGCAATAGGATAATATCCCAAAATTGTCATTTTTTCGTCAGTCCAATTTAGGACTATGTTAAGGGTTTCTCTGAGATTTGATCTACAGACCCTTTTCTTTTCCTTGATTTCAGCCCTTGTAGGAATGTTTCTAATTATCCCTGTTCTCTGGGTTTGAATTGGAGCTTTATCTGCTCTTTTTAGGGTTTGCTCTGGATGGAGAGCTTCATATTCCCTGAAGGATTCCTTTGCCTCTTCCAGTGTTAAAAACCCTCCTTTATGAATTATCCTTGATTGATGTGTGAATGGTGCCGCTTTTTCCCAGGCATCATATACCCCTTTCATAGGGCCATTATAAATTACATAATATTTTTTATCTTGGGTGGATTTTTTAATAATTTCAGCAATTGTTTTATTTTCTGAAATTTTTTCTTCACCTGATTTGTCCACCATGCTTAACTGGCTGAATTCTGATGGTTTTGCTTGTTGTGTTGATTTCATTGCTTCAATGGCCTTCTTTAGGGATTGGATCTGTGTCCTTATTTGCTGACAATGCTTGCATTTTTTGAGTTCTTGCTCATATTTTTGAATTTCTTGATCTAATGCGTTGTAGACGAACTCCATTCTCTTGTTAATGTATCTGCAATAATATTTTTGTCACCCTTGATATATTCAATTTTTATTGGATATTGTAACAAAAATAATTGCCATCTTACCAATCGTCCATGATTATAATCAACTTTTAAATTATATCGTATGAAACCTGTTAAGTAACTTGAATCTGTCCTCAATGTAAATTCTCTGGGTAGTAAATCAATTTTCCATTTCTTAAGAGATTTAATTGCTGCTAGAGTTTCCTTTTCATGAGTGGTATATGTCTGTTCTGTTGGAGTAAAAGTCCCTGAAATATACCTGCAAAGTAATTCCTTTGGGGAATATTTAGAATCTAGTGATTCTTTTTCTTGTTCCAAACTTTTTATAGCTTTCTTAGCTTTTAGACATCCTGACCAGGTTATGTCTGAAGCATCTGTTTCTACTATTAAGTAGTCGTTTTCTTCTAGAATATAAAGTTCTGGAAGTTTTTCACATAATTCTTTAACTCTTTGAATTTGCATACTATCTTTTTCATCCCATTTCCATTCTTTTTTAGTACTTATTTTTGGAAATAAGCTTTTAGTGTATTCTGTTATATTCCTTAAAAATCCTTGATCAAAAATATAATTTATACACCCTAAAAATCTTTGTAATTGTTTTCTATCTTCTATTTTATTAGGAAATAAATTTACCTTTTCTAGAACATTTGGTTGAAGTTTTAGCTTTCCTTGAGTGGATAGAATTAATCCAAGAAACTCTATTTCTTGTTTTGCTATTCTTGCTTTCTTTTTGCTAAGAACTAATCCTTTATCTTTACATCTTTCTAAAACTATTAATAATTTTTAAAGATGATCTTCTTTATCCTGTTTTGTAAAAATTAGTATATCATCAATGTACACTAAAACAAATTCATTTAATTCTTTTAGATTTTCTTCCATAAATCTTTGATAAATACCTGGGGCTTGTTTTAATCCGAATGGTAATACATTCCATTCATAGAGCAACACACTTGTTGATTCTTTTGTTGGGCAAGTAAAAGCAGTTAATTTCTTTGTTTCTTCGTCTAAACGAAGTTGCCAATATCCTGATTTTGCATCAAGAGATGAAAACCAAGTTGCTCCTTTGATTTTTTCTAAAATAGAATCTTTTCTTGGAAGTTTATGAGCATCACCAATAGTTGCTTCATTCATCTTCTTATAGTTAATAACCATTCTTCGTTTTCCCCTTTTAATTTCATTATTGTTTTCGACATTAAAGGCTGGAGCCGCATGAGAACTTTTACTTAATCTTATAATTCCTTTTTCCAAAAGATCTCTACATTCTAATGAGAACTCTTCTCTATCTCTTGCGGAATAAGAAATTTTATTTGGAACATTTATCTCTTTTGTAGGATCTTTTAATTTAATGCTTACTAATTCGTTATTTGTATTTTTAATATCTAGAGGATTTTCAGCACAAACTTCATCCAAAAGTTCTTCTATCTTTATTTCAAGATTATTTTTTGGAATATTTATCTGAAAGTATAAATTTAAATAACATGTCTCTAATATAGAAAATATTTTAAATTTTAAGATCTTATCTATAGTAGTAGTTGGTATTTTTATACCTTTTGATTTTTGATTTATTGAAGAATCGTGTGGAGCTTTTAAAACTATATATGTTAATTCTTGAATGAATGGATGATATAGCTTTAAAAAGTTATTTCCTATAATAAAATCCATTCCGGAATCTAACATATATATAGATGGAACAATGAACCTATAATTTTGAATAAAAATTTTAGCCATCTCTGCTTTTTGGTCAATTTTATGTATTGATTTGTCAGCTATTCTAACTCTTAATGGTTTCTTTAATTTTTTCCAATCAAGTTTTATATTTGTACTAGCAAAACATTGTGTTGCTCCAGTATCTATGAAAGTATTTATAATTTTTTTTGTTATTTTTATAGTAATAAATGTGGTATTATTACTCAGTCTCTGAGTCTGTTTCTGAGACATATTCAAAAATATAGTCTAGGTTATCATTAGATTCTTCTAATGGTTCCATGAAACAAGACTTAGCAATTTCTATTTGTTTGGTAAGATCCTTTTTATCTTTTTTTTTTTGACATTCATTTGCATAGTATCCTTCTTCTTGGCAATACCAACACTTACAATTTTCTTTTTTATTTGGGCAATAGTCACTTTTTTGTCTTTTGTTTTTATTGTTATTTGTTTTTCTAAAATACCTCTTTTTTCTCCAGTTTGGATAGTATTTTCTTTTTCTAAATTGATATTTTCTTTTTCTTTGAAAATTTTTATTAAGACCATATTTTTGGGGTATCTCTTCATTATCCTGACAGCAAATTCTAATTATATTTGCAAATCTTTTTTGAGTTGCTTCTTGCATACAACGTTCTTTTATTTCCTCTCTTATTGCAGAGGTTGCTCCACCAAAATTATTTTCAATTGTCCCCCTATTTATTTCTCTTATAAATCTTCCCATTATAAATTCATTAGCAGGATATGGAAGTTTCGTTATATACATACTAAGATAATGATTTTTATCTTCTTCTTTTAATTTGTAATAATGTATTCTATATTCACATATATAAGACTCCACATTACATAAATCATATATCTGAATATTAGCTAAATGGTTTTTTGCTTCTTGATATTCTTTATTATAGACTTCTTGTCTATGATCTATAATATTTTTTTCAAAAAATTCTTTATATAGAATCATCATTATATGTAATATCTTATCATAAGCTGTTGTTTTTGTTGCTAATTCTTCTATTATTTGGTTTTCTATTGATGTCATATAATCTCTTATAGTTCCTTTAGTATGAAACCCTATGTAATTCCAAATATCTCTTCCAGATAATTCACTAAGTTTTGGATTAGTAAAGGCTTCTAATAAAAAGGAATTCAACCAATTTTTGAAAATTTCTTTTTCATTCTTTTTACAGTCTAAATCGAGCATTCTTTCTCCTTCCATTTCCTGGGTTTTAGGAACGTATTTTGATGGTATTTTTGTATATTTTGAATCTTTATTTATAAACCCTTTTTTAAAAGCATAATTATCAAAACCTGTTTCCCATTTAAATTGAGATTGACTATCCTTAGATGTTCCAGCTTCGTTTTTTACTTGTATTGGAATTGCTGGTTCTTCGTCACTTGAATAATCTAGGATGTGTTCTTTATTTTCTATATTTTCAGAATTTACTAATTCTTCTTCTATTTGAAATCCCTGTTCTATAATATTATTTTCCTGAGCCATTTTTAATTGTTTAAAAAGCATTGTAACTTCTTCTAATTTTTCTTCAATATTCATAATTTCAATGGTGGTTTTACTTTTAATTCTGCTATGTTGATTATATTTTGAAAATTTTCTTCTTTGGGATTTTCTTTCTGAAAGTATTTATTTAATATCTGTTTGATTTCGTTTATATTAGGTTCCTCTTTTTCCTTATTTCTTTGAAATTTTATGGATACTAAAATTTCTTCAAGCATATCTACTATAGAATTTAATTGTGGGTTAAAAGTATGATAAAGATGTGGGGAATCATTTCCATGGTAGCATTTTTTAGAAATTCCGTGTGAAATATAAGTTTTTTCAGGTTTTTGAAGTCTTTCAATAAAACTTATAGTAAAATAAAGATTTTAAGAAAAATTATTTTGTATTGATTTTAGGAATTCGGTGTCATTACAATTAACATTAGTTAAAATCATTAGTTTTTGATCTATTAATTTTGATAGTTTAATAATTTCTTCTCTTAAATCTTCTAATTTACTTTTTTCCATTAGGTGACACTTTTTCTTATAAAAAACTACGGTTTTAAGTGTTTTGTAGTGAAAAGTATGGTTTTAGAATGTATGGTTTAGATTTTGCCACGTAGGCGTCTTTAGAAAAAGTTGTTTTTGTGATGTTTATGTGAGTGGTGGCTTAACATGTTTAGTGTCAGAATACTATCCCTCGTAAAATAATATAATAATTGATAGAGTAACATCTATCTAAGCTCATCTCTCTCTTAAGAAAAAAAGTGATGAACATGAATCCATTCAAGAAACTCCATATACTTTATTCTTTACTAGTCTTCAATCTCATACTGATGAATACTTGCATGGCCCAGAATAATGCTAATAACTCTACAAGCTACTACTGTATGTGATGATGATGATGATATCAGAACTCATCATGAAGCATCTTCTTTCTTGAATTCATCATCTCTATTAAGCAGAATCACCTTATGCAGCTCTCAGAAGCTATACTTGAGAACTTCTCTTGGCCTATTGCAAGTTTCTTCAGTTGATTATGATGCTAAATTACTCACTATCAAGATCGTGATGTGAAAATGCCTTATCCATGTTTAATTATTGAGGATCTTCATAAAGTTGAAAAGGGTTTTCATCCTGAGGATTTGAATTGATCTCACTATAGCTAGATCCACAAAACAACTTCTTCAGGGTATGATTACAAGTTAGGGACAAGGATGTCATTTGACATTATTCCAGGACATATAAGGAATCCTTGTAAAAAGTGTGAAAGGCCTAATGGCAAATGTGGTCGTGCCTTGAAGTGCTTCTGCCATCCTAAAGAATGCAGTGAGTGACTTCATATATTCTGACCTATTCAAAATTTTGAAAAATCATTCTATTATTTGTCTAAATCAGTGTGATTCCCTTTTTTGCTGCAGAAGACAAGATTATACCCCAAAAAAGTCGGTCCATAAAATCTATTAGCAATAATATTCTTTTATCTTTCCTTTCTCTCATCATTGGTGCAGTAGCAATATAGCATTCTTCATAGATGTTTAACTAAGCACTGTAGTATGTTACAAAAAGAGAAATACACCATCAGAATTTATTATTTTTTGTTATCATTTAGCCAATATTAATGACTAACTGATAGTAAAAAATAATAAATTTTGATAGTCCTTTAATATTTTTCGTTTAATTTGGTAGTCAAATCTCATTGTTGAATGTAACTTCAGGCACAGTTATGAACTCATGATGTCGTTTTCTATCCATTTTATTCAGTTCTGTTCTCAAATACTACCAAATTCTAATGCCATTAAATTTTCCATGTTACCATGTCATCATGATAGGGTGAATTATATGATTGTTGCCACATGAAATTCAAGCCCATTATTATTAATAGTGATCTAATTACTACTCATGAGAATCAAATTGGGTTGGACTAGTGTTAGTTCACTAATCAGTTTAAGTAAGTATGGTAGTTTGAATTTCACTTTGTATATACAGTAATTTATTAGCCAAAGATAAACCTTTAAATACTAAATAGAGTTTTAATTTTGAACAGATTAATCCTTAACCTTATCCTGACAAATTAGAGGATAAAAAGAAATAACCACCGACGAGTATAATGCCAACCATAATACATTCTTGCAGTTTATGGATAACAAAGTTAGGTACGTAATGCCTCATACTAGGTCTCATGGTTGCCCAAATTCAAACTAATATTTTCGGTCGGGCTCCGTTCCATACTTTTTTATGATATTGGGCCTAGGCCCTAAAGAAAGAAGCTGCATAGTAAGACTAGCAGTATATTCTCAACCAAAAAAAACACTAGCAGTATATTATGTGGAAAAAATTTCAAGTCTCCAAATTATTTTAACCGTTGGTTTTAATTAATATATATTATATATATTTTTTTATAATTCAGATCAACGATTAAAATAACTGAAACACCAGTATACGGTACACTTAAAATTCTTCCTATATTATGTCATAACAACGTAAAATTAGTAAATTACATATAGTAGTGCCTATCAAAGCTATTTACTTGTAGTTCCAGATTAAAAAATAATAACAATTTGTTTACACGTGTAAAAAAATTATACACAAACAAATAATTACATATTGTCTAATAAAAATAATTTATTTTTAAATTTAATATTTAGAAAAATTATTTAAACACAAAATTTAATTAAATGACCATGTAAAATTCTTTTAATTCTTAAAAAGAAAAAATATGTGTGTAAAAAAAATAAGTAGCAGAAAATTCATAATTATTTTGTTACTAAGATATTAGTATTATTCTTAAAATATTTTGATTTGTCTAAATAATTTATTATCTATTATTTATTATTAAAATCAGATTTCTTCAATTAATAGTATAAATAATGTGGCATGTTCTTAAAAGTATTTTAAAATTTATTTTATTTGATTCGCAAAAATTTTAAAGATTTCTCTAATAATTTATCATTTCACCTGGATATTAACTCTATTTGATATATGAATGAATATGTTAAGTATTATTTCTACATTTCTTGATTAATTAATAAAATTAACAATTAATGTTGGTAATTACTAATTACTTCATTCTCCATTTCCCGTTTTCCAGCCATCCCTACGGAGATTCCCATTCCCTATTTCTTCATATTTTTATAAAAATTTTTAATAGAAAACTTTTTTAAAAAGTTGAAAAAATAAAAATAATATATATAGTACATTAAAATAACATTCACAAATTCTAAAATAATATATTAATTAAATTTCAACATCTAAGTCCAAAAAAATAAAATAATACCGTAATATAAGAAAATAAAATAAGTTTTAACATAAAAAATTGTTATACTTTATTTAAAAACAAATAAAATTATTATTTATTGATTTTATTATTTTTAATATTAAAAAAAGTTAAATTTTAAATTTAATTAATTTTGTAAAATTTTTATAACTTAAATTACTATGCAGGCTTTTATTTAAAAAATGAAAAAATACTTTATATATTTTTTATATAAGTAAATATCCTAGCTGTATAAGCGTAAAAATGAATTCTTCCATGTATATTGACATGATAAATTTATATGCGAGAGGGGAAAAATGCATAATTTAAAGAGTGAATATCTCATCCGATTTTCGACAATTATCTCGAGAGGGGAAAAAATACTCAATTCGGCTTCTGATCTTTTCTTTTAGGACAGATTAGCTCCTGTGCCAAAAAAAACAACATTGACTTTTTTTAGCACAAGAACTTCGTTGTCCTTTCAACGTAATTGGGGATTGGATTGAATTTTTTTTGTCAAGAGCCTCGTTTTCTTTCAAGGTAATTTAGGGCCGTTTTGAGTTTTTCTCTAATTCAAATATAAAGTCGATTACCGGTTACCCTTATCGTATGATCATACTAACTTGCAAAGCATAGAAAACATCCTTTGAAGTCTGAAGTAAAGAATAAATTTGAATTCAGTGAAAGGACATAAAATAAGATACCAGAATCAAGCAGCTACCGGACAATGTTATTAATTATTTATCATAGGCTCATAGCTATAAATATTTGTATGTACTTTAAATTATTAGAACACGATTAAAATTAATTTATATGTATAAATAACTATAAAAACCATCGCTTCAAAGGGACGAACATGATAAAAATTGTTTTACCATATGGAAATAAGAGTGCTTGTAATGATTGTTTTACCATATTGCAGGGACCATGGTGTTACAAATACCTGTCAATGGGTCTAAGGACAGAAAAAGAAGAAGAAATGAAGAATAGACCATATTGGTAATAAGAGGTTCCAGCACCACTCTCCCCAAGTAAAGACAATAACATTATTTAAAACGTTGAAGAAGCTGCTTCCAATGATTTTGATATCAAATGAAAGTGACCCCAACCAAGCTTAATCTTAAACTACTTCATACTTCATCCTTAAGAGCACATAATTAAACTGCAATAAGCTTGAGCATTAAGCAAATCAAAATTAAATCATAGTCTTCATTAATAATGGTTATGATGAAGAGGTTTATCTTTTAGCTACATAACAAAATTTGTATTTGTAGGAGCATAGGAGAATAATGTGGTCCAGATATTGTTCAGATGATAAAATTCTTAACTTTATTCTTTACTACTATTACTACTATAAAGGGATAAAATGCAAGTAAGCTAAGAAGCAAACCGAAATTTAAATTTCCCTTTAAGAAAATCTTCATCAATAATCCATGTCTTGAATCCAAACTTGTTTTAGTAAAAAAAAAAGAGAGGACACAGTATCACACAAATTACACAGATAAATTGTTCTGTCTTGATAAGCCTCATGACTCAACATTTCTACAATTCTAAAAATATTTTCTTTCTGTTTCCTATGATATAGGAAATGAATCAATATATATCCTTACAAGAAGAAAAGAAAGAAGAGGACCTAAAGCAAGTACAAAGGCCTCTTTAGTAATTCTGTAAGAACAGAAAGAAATATAAAGATATTATGAGATACTATGTAGAGAAGAAACATACAGAATAAACAAAATAAATTTTTCTTTTTTCGGAAAACAAAATTTTCCAACCAAAGCTAGAAACAGTGGGACAAAGGCACTCAATCAGTGAGTGTATCTTTGTCTCTATTATCTCAGTATTTTTATATTTTCTGTCTTAAAACATTTAGTAAAAAGAAAAATAAGGAGTGAGATGAACAAGTTCCATTTTTATGCAGTCTTACAAGCATAGATGAGGAATGAGAATTCAAGAGCATCTTTATCTTTGAGTGAAGGCTTCTCTTGCAGCCACAATCTGCTATCCAAACCACTCCTTGTTCTGAACATGAACACTGCATACCCAGAAGAAGAAGAAGAAGAAGAAGGATTGAAGAACCAGTTATGAACATCCCAAAGTAAATCAACCAGCAAACCATCAACAAAAATTGTTTGATTTCCCCTGAAATTCCACTGAAGCCTCTTCACACGGATCACTGTCTTCTTATCAATGCAAACCATCAGAGCCGGCGGCGGCGACGACGAAGACGAAGAAGACTTTAACAACCCTTCATTTCCATTTCCACCACTGCACCTTATCATGATATCATGCCACGTTCCATTTTCACAGAACTGAGCCTTTGTGGTGTAAAGTGTGTTACCTGAACAATGCTCTCTTCTTGATAACAATGAGAATTTACCCGAACTTGTTGCTGCCATGGCTTTTAGCTTCTTGGTAACTGATTCTTCTGCTATGTGACCAATGATCAGTGCTATTTCCAAACCAACAACAACCGCAACATAGAAACCATCAACCGGTTCAGGTCCAGTGTCGTATTTAGCATTGGAAAGATCCCAGAAGACTTCAATTCTTGACTCATGATTGGAAGATTCAACCATCAATTTGCTTCCTTTCTTCTTCCTGAAGAACCTTGAATTGGTGTTGAGCCTGAAAGGTGGTGATGGTGGATCTTGTGTTCCAAAGCTTATAGTGAGTCCTTGATTGGAGAAGCTCTTGCACCATGTGACTGTGATCATCAGAATCTGGTGCTTGTTGGAGAGTGTTGATCTGTAAACAGAGGAAACTGAGTTTCTTGTTGAAGGTGTGAGGCTTGGATTGATGCAAGCGTTGCTTGATGATGAGTAGCTAGAACATGAAGCTTGTTGTCTCACATTCACTGCGTTCTCACTAAAACATGACATTATGTCCCTCATTTTCTTGTTCTTTTGGTAAGTTTTGTTTAAAGATCTGAACTTTTTGGTGAAATGGATAATGGGTAGTTTTTGTTTATGGGTTCTATGAAGGAATCATAATGAGGTGATTGATTCATTTGCATGTGTCTTTGGAATTGTGAAGGGGAAAACTCAGAGGAAAAGAAGAAGAAGAAGAATAGTGCTGTCACAAAGGACCATTACCATTTAATTTCAATTTAATATAATATATATTATATATGCTTCTTACCATATAGTATACCCTTTACTTATATACCTCTATATTATTAAAAAAGAAGAGGAGGTTGAGGCAGATACCTAGGTGGCGTGTGCTTTTTAAAATCAGTTATGCCAGTTAATACAAGAATTTAAAAGTTGATAAAGCAAAAAAGTCTTACCTAAAAAGGATACATATATATTGATGGATCCTCCCTCCTCCCACCCTAAATTTCAGCACAGTTTTGTGACATGATCATATAATATATTTTGCTTTAACTTGTGCACTTTGTGTTCGGTGAGTATGGAGTACTACTAATCACAATTAGGCTTGGTTTCATAAAATTTTTGAAGAGAAATGTTTGTTTTTGAAATGTACAAATTTTTTATTTTGCATTTGGTAAATAAAAAAAAAATATGTATTTGTATTTATAACTGTAAAACAATAGATGTATTTTTCAAAATGCTTAAAGTAGAATTTTTTAAAAATGATTTATACTCATCAAAACTAAAAAATTTAATATAATTTCGTATATTAATTAATTAATATTAAAATTTAATTCTTATATTAATGTCTATAGCATTTTTAAATTTTAAAAATTATTTTACTAAATGTATTTATATTACTTGTGTTTATTGAAAATTATTTTTAATTTAATTTATTAAATATAAATATTATAACTTAAAAATTTATCTTTTAAAAATTAGTTTTTATATTAA
This sequence comes from Arachis ipaensis, assembly GCF_059453495.1. NCBI lineage: Eukaryota > Viridiplantae > Streptophyta > Magnoliopsida > Fabales > Fabaceae > Arachis > Arachis ipaensis. The sequence goes on along the minus strand of NC_142443.1, from coordinate 5,728,991 downwards.
AAATTAAATATTTTACCAAACCAAGTTTTAATAACAAGAAAGTGCTGGGAATGATGGAATATTTATTTAATTTGTCATTAATGTTTAAGGTTAGATAGTACTATAATAATGATATTTCTCTTAGTTGAATTGGGAGATCAGATCCCCAAAGAGACCATTGAACACCGAACATGATAGAAGAAGATGATTTATGTTTTTTTTTAGCTAGAATAAAATTGAATTATTATTCTTCTTTTCTTAACATATAACCAAGAAACAAGTGCAATGGGAATACTATGATTATGAATGTGTGTGATGGTGAAAGTTGGCCCACAAAATAAATTTGGACTGTAAACCTACCAATTCCTACTCCCAAAACATCTATGATTAAAAGCAGTAAATTTCATGAAGAAGGAAAATCACAATATGAGCTAAGACATGGTAATATTAATAAGGGCTTCTTCTTCTGAATTTTCCTAACTTTACTTTAACTGTCAAAGATAGTAATAGTAGTATATGATATCATGTGCATTTGGAAAAAGAAAAAGCATTGAATCAATACAACCCCATGAAGAATTATTATTAAAACCTTGGGTCAATAGACAACTTCCCATTTCTATATCCCTCACAACTTCCCTTCCCCCACCAAGTTAAAGTAGATAGAACATATATAATTAATGGGTTATGCTACGTGTACACCAAAATCAGCCACCAATATAAAATATATACTGAAATATAAATACACTTTAAAAATAAATTAAATCATATATATATTTATACACAAATATATTAGTGGCTGATTTTAATGGCTGATTTTGGTGTACAAATAACATTTCTCATAATGAATTTCTGAATTCTCTATGTTGTGTAATAAGTCGCATAAATGAGATAGTGAATGATGAATGTTATATATATATATATATATATATATATATATATATATATAGACATACATAACATGAAACAAGGCATAATAATAAGGGGCATCATGATTCATAATTCATTATTCTCTGTGTTAAGTATAGGGCATGTTTTTTTGGGTTATGGACCCGAGCAGATCTGGTCATCACATAAACACACTTCTTAATATGAATAATCCAACATTATATTCAAGCTTGCTTGCTTATGAGAAACGTAACCGTTCTTTGTATATAACTGGACCTACACAATCAAACTTGAAACTACAAGGCTATAATTTAGGTAATAGGTATTTGAGATTTTGAGTAAGTGTTTTTATAATTTATTTTTTCTATTCTAAGACAATTATCAAATTGTGCCTAAGCTAGTAATATTATTAAAATTGAGAGGCTAAAAGTTGATAAATTGGACCTACAATGCAACCAAAAGTTTGATAATCAAAGTAAGTCATAGTGATTTATACGACTAAATGAGACAACTTGGTTATTAATTAGTTATGCTCTACGAGAAAATTCATGTGAAGTCGACTTTACGTGAAGTTGATATCTGAGAGCTGTTAGATAAAAATTTAGTCAAATCAGTCAAATTATCTAACGGTTCTCAAATATCAACTTCACGTAAAGTCGACTACACCTGAGTTTCTACCGATGCTCTATTGCAATATATGCTAACTCAAACTGAAAAGTTGATTGGTGAGCAATGTTAAGTGAATTTTAGTTTATAATCCATAGAATTAATAATCTGTTCACAACTTTGCACATCAACCTAGCTAGCTAGCTGGAATCGCCAAAGTTAAGGTTTTATATCCCTTTCCTACTTAGCTTTTTGTCAATTCATCCTATTCCTTATAAATGGTGGTAGTTAGCACATAATTAGTAGTACAGACCAAAAAGATCCATGGTAGGGATTCATGAATCAAATCTACCTGTATCTCATTATTAACAAACTATGATACATGTATGTTTCTTATATACTTAACTTTTTCTCTAACTAACCTTAATTTTCTACATATATTATATATAATCTATTTTTCCTTTTCAATTTTTTTTCTCATTCCTAGCTAGCTAGAGCGAGTTGGGTCCCATTGTTTCTTCTTTATCTCTTTTGACCCCCTAATTTAAGGTTAGAAAAGTTTTCAAGTATACCAATATGCCGGAGTTTTAGTAATTTTTAATTGTTGATCTTAATTATATATATTATATATATTTTTTATAATTAAGATCAACGGTCCGGTATACAGTATACTTTAAAATTTTCCTTAAGGTTAATTGAACAAAGATTCCAAAGGATGATATATACATACAGAACTAACATAAGCGTGAGGGTATAGTACGACAATTTAAAAGAGATGAGGAATCTTGCCGAAAATGAAATTCTTGTGTCTTGACCTTATGTAACGCCAAGAAATTCTCTTCAAAAACGAAAACCCATGGCGGCAACTATTATTACTTGCAAGAATTTGCATAAATATGATTTATTTTTTAGTGATTCTTATTAGGTACGCACTAAGCATAGTACATCAACGTGATATAAGAGATATGTACTTACATTTCAATTCTAATTAACGTGATAACATGACACATTAACTCGTGTCAACTATATATTACTAAAGTTGAAGGTCTTATATTAACATGCCCACAAACACTAAAATTAATTAGTACTAAAACCTTGGACTTGGCTTCGCCCTTTGAATTGTACTAAAATTAGTGGGATATTTATATGTTTATTGCACACTTTTATTTATATATAATTGTAAACCATATTTAATATGCTTTAGAAAAGGTGGCCAATTCTTGACCTAATACCATTTTATTTTTATTTTTATTCCCAAACCTTAATAAAATAAACAAGGTCCACTGGAGATTTTGGAAAATTCAAACATCAAAGTGCTGTGTTACATTATACTTGATCCAACAACAATATTAAATACGTAATCCATATGCATTCTAACAAGTTGCAAGCAGATGAGAGAATGATAAAGACAAACAAATCATGGTCAACTCTTCTTCATCTTCTCTTTATGTATATTTATATGTCGAAAACTCAGATGCAGTTAACTTCATATAAAGTTGATAACTGAGAGTGGTAAGATGATAATTTAGTTAAACTTATTAAATTATTTAACAACTCTCATTTATTAACTTCACATAAAATTAATTACACCTGAGTTTCTGTCGATATATATATATATATATATATATATATATATATATATATATTGAATGAATACATACATACATGCTGCAAAACGAATGACAGGATGTCCATTATTTGTCCTCTTTTGACAGGAGTATAATTTTTATTAATTGAGAAGAGTTTTTTTTGGCGCATTCTCTCTCACTAATAAGGGTTATATTATTAAAAGATCTAAATCCTTAATTATTATCTTTGAGTAATGCTAGGTAAACAAAGAAAACAGTCAGAACTTACCTTATTTAGCATTCATTAATTGTTGCGACAATTAATAAGGTAAATTATGGTTGTTTTTTGCTGATTTTCTTTGGTTACCAAACATTTTCGTTATCTTATGTACCCTGAAATTAATACAATAATTTTGAAGCATCATAGTAATTAAGAAGTAAGAGAACAATGAAAAATAGCGTCTTACAAATAGTAATATCTTCATCATAATTATTAACACTACATGAATGTTTAAACTATGGTCAAGTGGCCCTACTAAAACTATGTTTATTAATTCCAAACCACATGATGGGGTTTCCAAATTCCAACATTGCTTTAAATAAAACTAGTGCAATGTGGGGGGTGGAGGTGAAGGGAGTAATAATGGAGAATTTATATGTCTCTAGAAGGTTGAACCTAAGTTGGTAGTTATTGGATCTCTTAAAAGAACCACTGCCCTTTCCATGTGAACTAGGGTTTCATGTGCCAGTGCCCATAATTGCGCACATAGTATTATATGATTATGCACATAAGAAATTAAATCCTCCAAAATTTGTTTCATTAAAAAAAATAAAATAGTACTATTATAGTTTTAATTCATGAACGGCTTTTAAATTTATGCTTGTCCTAATATATGTACAGCAAGCTATCTTATAAAAATCATTGGAGCAAGAACTTGTTCGTTTGGTGTACTACATAAAATTCATCACTGAATATAGGATGCAATTTTGGGTGTTGCTTGCTTAGACATACAATATTGATTTATTATATTATGTCACGTGGGATTTGACAATTTAATTTATGTGAACTTTTTTGTATTGTATTCAGTGCAAATATCATGGGCTACATACCTGACTATATAGATAATAAACAAAGTGCTCATTGGCCGGGGTATTAACTATTAAGAGAGACATTTTATTTTATTTTTGATAAAAACTTTGGCTGTTTAATTAGCATTTTACCTATATACCGTTTTAATGCAATAAGCAATTAATATATAAAAGTTAACAACAGAAGAAACGAACTTTTTCTACTTTTGGCAATAATGCAAAGTGTTTTCCTTCAAAAATAAACAAGGCTAGCTTGAGATATAAGCTTGTAGGAACATGACTTGGTTACTACTTACTAACTATGACTTCTGATAGGGGAACAAGAAATCACACAAAATCTATAAAGGAAATCAAATCAATACCTTCCATTGCTGTGTAAACCAATAAAGAGTACAATTGAAATTATTCTTGTGCTACTTGTAATTTGTGATCATGATAAGAAAATCAATCTTAACTACTTTAACTGTTACTAAGATGTCCTCTTACAACTAACTATTTAACATATTATATATTCTTTTCTATTGGAATAATTGGTAGACTGAATTAAACTATTGTGGTTTAACTGTTCAAAGCAGTTCTTATTTTTTATGCTTATTCTTGATAAGAAAGAAAATTTCAAATTTTTTGTAAACTGGAAAAATTTAAAATAGTGCTGAGGTAGGAAACTTTATTTCTTGATAATAAGCTAATTCAACCCCAAGTAAGATTACTTAATAATCCAATACTAAAAATAGTTCAAACCCAAAAAGAAAGGGACCTAAATGCTTGACCAAAATTTTTATATATTTCGTCATTTTGTTACTCAAAAGTTTAAAACTTCCTAGTGAAGATCATCGATACATATAGTGGTAGGTCCCAGTGGGTTCATTAAATATGTTTTGTAGTGTAACTAGTGATCAAAACTATAATGACATCTGATCTACTTAACCATGTGCAAATTTAGACTTCCAAGCAAATCCTCCATAGATGAGTAAAAAATGCAATGCACCACATGAGTAATTAATGCCTCTGTTTCAAAGACAATTAAAAAATGAATCTAGTCTTGATGGAATTTTGTTAGTTCTTGGAAGTTTGGTGAATCCATTTTCTTCTTAACTGAAAATAAGACTAATTTAATTAATTCATGAAAATGACTCTTTTTATTCCAATATAATGTATCTTTCAACCCCAAATTTTTCTATCATGATAAAATGTGATGTCCGCAAACAAAAACAATCCATTCTATGTGATTTAGACAAATCGGATGATGTATCAATAATCCGGTGGATTCGTTATGTTTATTCTTATTGACATATCACATAGCCTATCCAGTTATGTAAGGATAAGGACGGAATGCGAATTTGCAATATTGGATTACGTTTTAGTTTTTGAGTAGTCATTGACTTTATAAACATTTTAAAATTTGAGAAATAATTATTACAATAAGTAATTGCAATTTAATTATTAAGTTAATATTAATGATTATATATTGTAAAAAACTATTGATTAATGAATTAAATTAATAACAATTATATATCATATTAAAGATTATACATTAACGCAGATTGGCCAAAGCCCAAATGAAACAAACATTTAACCGCAAAATTAAAATGATTACCGGAGCGTTTGGAATGGTGGCAAAGAGGAAGTGGCATGGGCAAGAAACAGTGGAGTGACAAAATTTTAAGTAAATTATGAATTGTGTTTGGACGCAATTTAGGAAAGAGCCACTCAAAACTATCAAAACTTGTCATCCCAAATTGGTCAAAGAGGGATTAATATTAGGGAAGTTCTTTTGTGCCTATGATTTTTGTGTCTAATTGCCTAAAAGTAAAGATAGAATAAAATGGGACCCACTCTTTTATTTTTAAATTCTATGTCTAAAATTTAGGCACCATAGAAAGCACCTTAATATATTATATTTCCCTTTTGTTCTGCTTAAACTTGTAAAACATCCAAGTATAAGAAAATGATGTTCTATCCTATTCTACCGTGCATTTAGCCATTTATATCAATACATTCTATTATCTTAAAAAAAAAAATCCGACAGTGATTTAGTGTGTGTTTGGATTGCAGTTTGCAAAGGGAGTTTGCATAAAATTGATTTGTGTTTGGCAATCTTTATATCAAAATTGATTATAGTAAAACAAATATTGTTTGAATTATACTACTCAAAATCACTTTTAGATAAAAAATTACTAAAAGAGACATCAATTTAAATAATTTTTTTATATGTATGCAAAATCAGAATACTAACAAAAATAATATAAAAAATATTTATCATATAAATAAAATAAATACAATAAAAAAAATGAAAGAGAGTACTATAAATTTTATAATATCAAACAAAAAAAAATATTCTATAATTTTTCTAGTACTATTAGTACTCTTTAATTTAGTATTATTTTGAACTATAAATTTTCATTATTTATGGCTTTATTGTTACTTATAATTAATTTTTTATTTATTTTGTCCTTTTTTATATGATCATAGATAATTTATATTATACAAAATTTTGATAATAAACGTAGTATATAATAATTATAATTACAAATTTTATAAAGTCATAATAAAAAATAAAAAAATTAATACAAAACAAAAATAGAGTACATCAAAAACTAGAAAAAAATCATACAGATAAGAAATAATAAAAATTCCATAAAATCAACAACATATATCATATGAACAAAAAAATACAATAAAAAGTAAATAAAATTCGTATGAATAAAATCAAATAAAAAATAAAAAAATTTCATACACAACATAAATATAATGCAGGAAATGATAGAAAAAAAAGAATTTATATGAAAAAAAATAATAAAAATATCTTTAAAAAAAGGTCAACAACATTTGTCATATGAATAAAAGAAATACAATAAAATAAATAAATAATTATATGAACAAAGCCAAACAAAAATTAAAAAAATTTAATAAAAAATATATCTATAAAAAATAGTATAGTAAATAATAAAAAAAACTTATAAAAACATAACATGAGAAATCAGAACACTATACAAATAATATAAAAATATTTATCATATAAATAAAAAAATATAAGTAAAAAATACAATAAAAACATAAAAATTTAAATATGAAAATGAGTATTAAAAATAATAAAAAAATTAAAATATTTAATTTGCTAGTGATTAAAATAAATTTGAACTATTTTAATGAAAAAAAAAATTGTAACTAAGAACTATGAAGAAGTAGGAAAAACTGTAAAGAATTATTGTGAATGTAATAGTTAGTGGTATCCTTTTTATAGAAGAAAATGAAGGGTAGGATTGGTAAAAAAGAAATAAAATTTTCACCTAATTTTCCAAAGACAATAAGCAACCATGAACGTGAAACGGAGAAGCTACAAATTTTAGCTTCTCTTGAACGTGCGTTCAGAAGCAGAATCAATTCTGCGTTCATGAAAATAAAAATGGCCAAATATAAAAGTGAAGCTTTCAAGAAGCTCAAACGTGCTTCTCTCCTCCCCAACGTGTTTGCCAAACACACCCTAGATCGCATATGACCAACAAACAATCACAATGGGACAAATAGAAGTCTGTTATACATGCAAGTGAAGTAAACATGAGAGGTCATTTCACTCACACTCATCCGTGACCTGTGATCTGTGTAGATCATGTTTTGTGGGGAAATTGTTGATTAGCTTATTCATGGCTTCTTTCTGTTGTCTTGATTCTTACAATGTCTTGCTAAGTTGCCTAATGTAGCTATCCATTTCTTTATTGAACTGTCCTTTAAAGCTCTTGCTAGCATAGATTGAATCTTAAAGTCACCTTAGTTAGGATTTTGGAGGAAAAAGGCAAGGGAAGGAAACATGGATGGGAGGGCGTATAAAATTTGACACTATAAATCTTCCATTTCCCTCCCCTCTCCTCTAGAATCCGAAATCGCAAACAACCCCATCAGGGGTAAGGAATTGTGGATTTTGGAGGAGAAGGGATGGCTTGTAGTCCAACTGTCTATCTTTACATCAAAACTTAATCTCAAATAATTCGCATGATATTATTTCAATGACAGTATACAAAGTATAACAAACACAAAACAACATTTGACTTATCAAAAGTTACAAATTTACATACATGTCAGAGGCAGGCAGAGGCTACTAACTACTCAAAGAAGCAAACCTGCTCAGCACTTACAGTCAAGAAATCTGAAATTTCCAAATTCTCAATGAAAGAGCCTCAAAAGTTACCCAGCTTTCAAGGAATTCAACAAGATGAACCCCCATCAGTTTATGCATCATCCTTTATTAGATTGGACTGACATAGCTAGCAAACCTCCCTGTCATAAACAAATGCAAACAAGTATGTCAGATGCCCCAAAAACAAATAAAACAAATCCCATATTTCTCAAGACACAAGCTTATGCCTACACACTAGTATAATCCCTGGCCCTCAAGCTATGGTCTCCAATCAACAAGTTAGTTCCCACCAAAACTGAATTATTTCTTGTTCATTGAAAATATAGTAACATCTGAATGCATAAACCTCAGAAATCAAGGGCCAATGCCAGAATCTCGGCTCCAAATTGTTTCGGCAACGTACAGCGCTGAAAAATAACCATCTTCGTCAACTGACTGTTGTACTATTGTATAGAATTTTTTTATAGAAGAATTAAATAAATAAATAAAACATACAGTTTGACTGTTATCATGGTAAATAATAATTTATTTTTTTTATTTAAAATTTTAGTGAAAGAAGACATACTACAATAAAAAATAAAATATATTTATGAATTTATTAATAATAAATATTTAAAAGAAATATATTAAGTGATTAATTTTTTAATTCTCTCCGTGTGTACATCTTTTTTTAATAAATACTGTTTTCGATATTAGTATTTTTTTAATAATTATATATGAATTTATTATTTTTGTTAATTAAAAAATTTAAATATGTAGTTAATTAATAACAATTATATTTTTATACAAATATAAAAAAGATTTGGTATACAAATAATTTTTTTTATGTATTTTATAATTTAATTAATATAATTAATCACTATTTTTCTACTAAAATATTAACATTTAAAATGACACACAATATATTAGGATACATAATAGTATTTGTATTTTATAAATATGCTTAATAATGTTTAGGAATTTAAAAACTAACCTTAATTATTTAAATTATACTTATAAATTAGAATATAATTTTTATATTAATGGATAGGTACTAATAAATTTTTATATTGAAATAATATTTTTGACCCGGGCTTACACTAGTTGTAATTAAAGTTTTCTTCAGTCATAAGAACACTACTCAAACACCCAGTCACATGCACTATGAGATTCTTAAACCACATCTCACTCTGAGGTGAAAATTGGATCCTAGTGCAACTTTTTAATAGGCAGTCAAATCTACCCTGATCCATATCTTTAAATGTAATGACAGATCAAAGATTTAGTGACATAGAATTGATATAGATCTGCCATTCAATGATCGCCAATATATTTGGTTCAGGGGTATTTGCATGGTTGACAGGTTGAGCCGGCAGGCTGGCTAGCCGTCATCGAGAGCAGCCGTAACACTTGCCAGTGTTATGACACTATACAGAGCCGGAAAAATCCTAGTCCTGGTAGATTCTCTAAAATGGAGGAACACAGTTGTGTTAAGGACGACAAGAGTCTCCTAACAAAGCAATAACATGACAAAGTTAAGATATCTATATGAGCTTCTTCTTCCGAAAGAAGCGCTTCAGGTACCACAGCTGCAGTGCCGCCGCCATGATGCACACACCAAGAGACATGATGCTAAACCAAGCAACTCTTGCATTTGTTCTTTCACTAACTTGCCTCATATTTGCTTCCCTGTAAAATAGTCCCAGAAAGCAAGTCATACAATAATGCACATGCATTAATCAATCATAATGGTTACAGTTATGTAGTTAAAGCATAAAATTTTTAAAATTTATTAATAATTTTGTTGAAAATATTTTTTTATCAATAAGGGGGGCTAAATGCCTAATAATACCAAACGAACTACATAGCTAACTATTCTGGAGTGAGCTGTTTTGTTGAAATTGATACTTGTAAAGGTTTATAATAATTCAGTGTTAGTTCCACTTCCAGCCAACCCAAAGTATTAAAGAAACCCTACCCAAATTTTTAACCTAACAACTAACTTTGAGCTGAACCAAATTTTCAAGCTAAATTGCCTCATGAACACAGCACTCGCCATCTTGAATCTATTTCTCAACATTCTTGCCGTTGCCTAGGAGTGAAAATAGTCTGAGCTAGGTTGATCTTCGGCTTAATTGAACCTAGCCCGTATTGCAATCCTCTGAGGCAAGCCAAAGTCTATTATCTCGCATAAACTTTCTTAAGCCCTTGCTTGTTTAAAAGCCTGGTTCAGACTCCATGATTCTATTATTTACAAGTTTCATTTTATAGGAAGATATTCAGATAGACAAAAAGTTTACATCTAAGAAGGATTTCTAAAAGCTGAATGCTATGATGGCTATCCATATGGAAGTTATGGTAGTTCCGAAGTTTTGACAAGACTTAAAAAGGATAACCAAAATAAATATCACACTTTGCTACTATTTGACAATATTTTTTTTATTTGAAAATAAAATGAAAAGAAAAAGTATGATCAAATTAAAAAACTGTAGCGAAATTGGAAGAAAGTGTGTGACTTCAATTTTAGCTATACATTTTAAATATTGTCAAAATTTCATAGTAATCATATCAACAAAAATAATAGCCACCACAAAATTCAGCTTTCTAAAAAGGTCAAAAGTCTACTTCTAATAATAAATTGTAAGAATTACTGTCCAAAATGGTCATCGAAACGTCATGCTCATACATACGTCAATTTGGTCTTTGAAATATTAGATACCTCAAAGTGGTTCATGAATTTGGTGAGTTATAGAGTGCTATTGTCAAAATTGCATTTCCGCATTACAATGTTAGTTTCTATGAGCAATATGCTTACTTAAATATACCATTGATCAACTTAGTTTCAAAGGTATTATAGAGGAAACGTAGTTTTCCTAACTCATGTCCCCACCTAGAATAATGCATGCCGAAATTAACTGGTTAAATCAAACTCTAACCTAACATAGAGGCTATCATTCACTATTAAGATTTAAGAGGAAGAGACTTACTTATCCTTCAAATAAATTAGATACTGATGGATAGCTTGCACTGCTCCCTCAAGTTTCATCAGCTCAAGTTCAACACCCTAAAACAAAATTAAAATAATAACAGCATTACAAACTTAGAATACTAAATTTATAAATTACAGGGGAAATAACAGAGCATGAACGGTATCAATTTTGATAAGTCAAACTATCAAGGATTACTTATGTATCCAACAGTTAAAAATAAGAACACATAATTTAACTCTATTTCTAAGAACATACATTGGTTACAACTGCAATTTAGGTAATACTCACGTGAAAGTTGAAACCATTGTATTTTGTTACATAAAACAAAACACCCCTATAAATATAAAACTAATTTCCCTTTGATGTCGCTTGAAGAAATAGAGGGGAATCAAGATGTATTTCCAACATCATGAGTGATCAACGTAAATTGCCTATCATTCTAGCAATGAAATAATAACTATTTTGGATTTTGTTTTTTTCCTTCAGCTTACCTCAATCTTTTCTTTCTTTGCAACAGATTCCCAATCCTTGGCCGAAATTCCAGTTTTCCATTCAATGCCGAGAGATACACCTTCTTGATGATGACCATCCATCCAGAAGCACGCCACATAATTCCCACCTTCCGCAGTTGTAAATGCAAACTGACCTTGTGTCACATTTTCTTTCTGGTGAAGATTATTTCCATAAGGAGACGTTACCTGTGAAATAAACAAATTATTAGCAATTAATTTAGATTTTAAAACAGCAAAGACCTCAAGTCTTCAATAGCTATGCATTTGCAACAAGCTAGATCAGACATCTATAAAATTTCAGTGTTCAATGTCCTTAACAAATTGCGGTTGCGTTGTCTTCAGCAACAAAGTTGATTGCAACTTGTTTCCAAGTTGGGATTTTAGAAGAGAGGAAAGGAAAAGAATAATTTACAGTCATACAGCGTTAAAATTAATACTAAAAGCTTTTTTTTTTCCCTCTCACTCCAATACCCCAATTGAGAAACAGCCCCTAAATTGAAGCTATAATTGTGGTCATTTCGATTTATGTACATTTTCTCCAATTTTCCATATGGCAACTGCAACTGTAACCCTAACCTTAATCTAAAACTACGCTAGCAGGTAACAGCTATTCTTCCATGATTTATCATTGACTAGGATTCATTTGAGTGAGAAATTCATCGTACGCGATGGATAATAGATTATCTTTGACTACCTTCAAAAAATGTTTACACGGAAAAAAAGAATCAATCTGTCTCAGAAAGAGTAAAAACAGAAATTACCTTGGCAGAAATACCAGGAAGATGGTGATGACCCTCACCAGGAATAACATAGTAATCAGCTAAAACGACGACGTTTGATTGGATTTCCTCGGAGATACACTTAGTTCCCGAACTCGGAATTGTTAACCACACGGCCTCAGCTTGAGGCAGCACAACAAAAAGTGTGGTCAAGCAAGAAAACACCAACAGCATCATAATAGTCATTCCGGAGTTCATTGTTGACTTTATTTGAATTAGAGACTTGGTCACGAGGTCTCAGATCTATAAGAAAGACACAGAGGAAGAGAGTATGGATATAAGAACTATGAGTATTTGGCTGAGGTAAAGTTGAATATGGTTGGTCTTGGTTGGGTAGGTTCAGTTCAGTTCAGGCGTTAATGTTTATGAAGTTTTGGTTCGTAAGAAAGGACATTGGTGGACGGGGCAGTAGGAGGCCGAGGTGACGCATATGGATCTTATGTGGCTTCGGATTGACCAATCATATCAACCATTCAGAGTCTTGTCAGCAGAGGTGCCACAAAATCAATATGCATCAGCCACTACTTGTTCAGGGTGCAAAATTAAGGAGCGAGTCTTAAAGTCTTTTTCTAATAAATATAATAGAAAAGAACATATCCATCTCTGAACTTTTTTATTTGCTGACGTTTAAGTATGTGAAAATTTAAAAATATATTTAACTTATTTATTTTTTTAAAATTTGGACATATTAATTTTCGAGTTTAATTTGTTTAATTTTAAAAAAATTTTCACGTGTACATTTGTGCATTCGTGTCAACCAGGTTCATACAATGGAAGTCATGTTTGATTTTTTCGTTAAGTCTGACAAATCAAAATGAACATGAGAGATCGATATGTTCAGATTTTGAAAAAGTCACAGACTTAAATGTATTTTCAAATTATCGAGGACTTCAATATCTGCAGATCAAAAGATCAAGAACCTATTTATCCTTTTTTTTCTAAATCTAATTAAGTTGGTGTAAAATTCAGTAAAAAAAATACGTGTATGTATATATATATATTTCGGCATTTTCTGCGGTACACAATTTTTTATTAAAAAACACAAAAAATTTTTGATATAACACATAAATTTTTAAAATATAAAAAATAAAATTTTACACATAACACAAAGTTATTGATATAGCATACAAATTTTCATGTATAGTATATATTTTTTTGTATATAACACACAAATATTTGCATATATCACAAATTTTTGTTGTGAATGTATTTTGTTATTTGGGTGAGTCAATTTTTTGGGTATGTAATCCTTCAAAAATTTTTATGCTGCACATAAAAAATTCTATGCTATGCAACAAAATTTTTGTGTTGTTCACAAAAATTTATGTATTGTGCGTATTTTATTGGTTGAATGTCAATATTAAAAAATTTTGTGTACTAAAATTTGTGTGTTATGCACCAAAATTAATGTGTTGTGCATCAAAACATTCTATTATCTTTAAAGAAAAAAAAAAAAAAAGAATCCGGCAGTGACTTAGACAGTTGGACTACAAGCCATCCCTTCTCCTCCAAAATCCACAATTCCTTACCCCTGATGGGGTTGTTTGCGATTTCGGATTCTAGAGGAGAGATTTCGGATTCTAGAGGAGAGGGGAGGGAAATGGAAGATTTTTAGTGTCAAATTTTATACGCCCTCCCATCCATGTTTCCTTCCCTTGCCTTTTTCCTCCAAAATCCCAACTAAGGTGACTTTAAGATTCAATCTATGCTAGCAAGAGCTTTAAAGGACAGATCAATAAAGAAATGGATAGCTACATTAGGCAACTTAGCAAGACATTGTAAGAATCAAGACTACAGAAAGAAGCCATGAACAAGCTAATCAACAATTTCCCCACAAAACATGATCTACACAGATCACAGGTCACGGATGAGTGTGAGTGAAATGACCTCTCATGTTTACTTCACTTGCATGTATAACACACTTCTATTTGTCCCATTGTTATTGTTTGTTGGTCATATGCGATCTAATCTTTACATCAAAACTTAATCTCAAATAATTCGCATGATATTATTTCAATGACAGTATACAAAGTATAACAAACACAAAACAACATTTGACTTATCAAAAGTTACAAATTTACATACATGTCAGAGGCAGGCAGAGGCTACTAACTACTCAAAGAAGCAAACCTGCTCAGCACTTATAGTCAAGAAATCTGAAATTTCCAAATTCTCAATGAAAGAGCCTCAAAAGTAACCCAGCTTTCAAGGAATTCAACAAGATGAACCCTCGTCAGTTTATGCATCATCCTTTATTAGATTGGACTGACATAGTTAGCAAACCTCCCTGTCATAAACAAATGCAAACAAGTATGTCAGATGCCCCAAAAACAAATAAAACAAATCCCATATTTCTCAAGACACAAGCTTATGCCTACACACTAGTATGATCCCTGGCCCTCAAGCTATGGTCTCCGATCAACAAGTTAGTTCCCACCAAAACTGAATTATTTCTTGTTCATTGAAAATATAGGAACATCTGAATGCATAAACCTCAGAAATCAAGGGCCAATGCCAGAATCTCAGCTCCAAATTGTTTCGGCAACGTACAGCGCTGAAAGCACCACAGAAATAGGCGAATCAGAGACTCTAATTTGTTGCCTTCTCCCACAAAAAAAGGGTTTCCATTGTCTCTCTTTTCTTTATTACTTCCTACATTCTCTACTGATAAGTCATTCAGACTTTTTTGGTCCATTCATAAATTAATGTAGCTGGATAATACGCAGGTAAGTGAATCTCAAAGGAAAACCACTGGATCAAAATCCAAGCTGCCAATTAGGGATGTCAATGGGGCAGGGCGGGGGCGGGGGATGCCTCCCTGCTCCCCATCCCCGCCCTCAGATTTGCTCCCCATCCCCGCCCCATTCCACGCCGTGGGGGAATATTGCTCCCCATCCCCATTCCCCACAGGGCCCCATTCCCCGCGGGGACCCCATTCCCCATCTACATAATAGTTCTAACTAATTATTAATTTCCATATGAATAGAGCTACAAGTATCTATCTTATACAAAAACTGCAATATTTTATACAAAAAGTCTAAATGATACGATGGTGACTTCTTTCGAAATAATGCAATGGAGGGACGCAACGACGGGTCAAAGGAAAAAGCAATGAACGAGGTGGGAGATGCGGCAATAGAGAGGAGAATGAACACGACGGTAGAGTTACGAAAAGGAACGCCGCAAATAGAAATTACGACGCGGTAAGGATGATGGCATGGTGAGGTGTGACGATGCGGTGAGAGGGTGACGAGGGGGTGGCTGCAGAGAGGTTGGATGGAGTATAGACAGCCTTAGGGATCTCTGAATTGAAGAAGGATTATGCAAATAAAGATTAGGAGTTTTGGGTATATATATATATGTATGTGTGAGAAATGACTAAAAAACATATATGAGAATAAACTATTAAAGATAATTTAAGGAATTAATAAATTTCGGGGAATAGTGGGGACGGGGCGGGGATCCCCGCTCGGGTCCCGCGCCTGCTTCGGGGGAATTTTGTCCCCCATCCCCATCCCCACAGGGAAAATTCCCCACAATCGGATCCCCATTCGGGGCAGTCCCCGCAGGGATCCCCGCGTCTCGGGAATTTTGCCATCCCTACTGCCAATTGCATTGTTTACATTTTCAAAACTCTACCATAACCTTGAGCATCAAAATCGTTTAATAGAATGCTTGTTGAGGTTATTCAAGCTTATCGGAAGCAACAATACGAATTATCAAATGAGAAAACAACAGCAACATCGTCAATCATAAACATGACTATTGCAAATGGAATGTGCAAATGTGCAATGCCAAAAGTGAAAACCAAAAATGAAAAGAGAGAGGGAGAGAGATACCTTGTGAGGAGGTGGTAGCTTCGGTGGGAAGCTTGGAAACAAGGTAAGATGAAGCAATGGCTGTGTGCAATGGCTTCAAGGAGCTCAATTCTCTTCGGAGGAGCGAGAACCTCGCCGGAGCGATACGGTTGTTATTATGCCGAAAACCGAGATTGGAATCGCGCAAAGGGAAGGACGAGGATGATGACCTCCCTGCCGTCGATTTCGCGGTGGCTCTACAGATGGTTCGCACGATTGTGCTGCTGGATCTTCTTGCTGCCATTGAAGCCATTTTTTTCAAGGCTTTCTCCTCGAATGGAAACCCTAAAACCCTCTGCAAAACCCTCACAAACAATCGATCAAAATGGGCCCAGCCCAGTTTTGAATCATGGAGAGCATTCTATTCGGCCCATAACAAAACAGATTCGGCCCAATAAAATCGAGCTGAATAATCAAACTCGTAATACTTTCCCTGACCAAAAGAAAAAACCTCGTAACACTTTCCTGACTAAAAACAAAAAACTCGTAGTACTTTTGATGAAAGAGAAAATATAAAAAATGACTCATTGCTTCTAGTCAGCACATGACAGTAATTTCAGCCATTGAAAACCAGTTCAATTGAGTTGTGAAATTTGTACACTATAAATTCCATCACATAATGATAATATTTATTATCTCACTGCTTCTCGACCTGTAGCAAATATCGAAAAATATTTATTATCTAACGATAACAAGAATAACTCACAAACTCAATTCCATCCCACTTTGATTCATATATATGTTAGAAGGGGGAAGCCTATACATCTCAAAATTTAAAGACATCTTACAGTGTACTTTTAAGTCTTATCGGAGTAGAAAATTTACCTGAATTCGCAGGAATAGTTTATCAGATTTTGAAGTACATGCTTCATGAATACTAATTTGAAAGGAAGGGAATAACCGTTACTTAATGTTGTTTAATCTCACTTCAGTGAGAACTCATTTGCCCATAGAGCAGCAAGGGCTGCTCCTGCTAAGCAATTTGGAACCATAAGATGATCACAGTTCTTAAATCTTAACTTGGATTGAATATATGCTATGCCCAAGCAGACACACCATTCTGATATGCTTTATATAACTATGTCTCACAATGTATCACATTCAATGTTTACATTACAAAAAGCTCACCCCAAAACTCTCTTTCAAAACCATAACATTCACAACATGACATGAATCATCTCTCAAGTAAACTAACACTAGTAATTTGGACCTCAGAAGGCCACTAATCCGGCCGCAAATATCAAACCGGAACAAAATAAGGCGAGCATTGCCAAACGAATCACTCTTCCATAGGTCGATTCTGCTGTGATTGCTGTTGGGAAACCGTGACTTTGATCTTTGGTAAAGTGAGAGACGGATCCTGCTGAAGGGCCAAAGGAGCTTTGACCAAACTGATACCCTGCTCCAACTCCTTCGTAGCCTCCCTCTGCACCTTCACCTTGTTTCCCTTCATCCTGCAAAAGTCGCCGCAAAACATCAACAAACAACCACATTAAAGACATTTACGAAGCTCTTCAATAAAGTTTCATTTGATTCAGTTTATTCTTTATTGACTAGAGTTAAAAAAATTAAAGACATTTTCCATAGAAACCAAGGTTCCACAAATCCACACTATATACATAATAATAGAAGATTCAAGAAAGGACCTATTCTTATGGTGTCTCTCCTCTCTGGTGACCCTGATTTTATCAATCTTAGGAATGGCCTTAAGCACATTCTCAGCAAGGTTCCTGTCATATCTCTCAGGTTTGTTCCGCTTCCTCTCGAATTCAAACGTTGAATCCTGAAACAATAGCACAATAACTCTGAAACCCTAAGCATACAACGATAAATAAAACAAGATATATAAAAAAAAAAAATCAAAGATAAAATTTGATAATAAATAGTAATAATTGACCTGAGTCATATCCTTTCCATGCACTCTTCGATATGCCTTGGTCCATTTGACCTTACGAGGGTTCCTCTTCATTTTAAAGTTCTTATGGCATTTAGACCTACAAAATCGAAAAATCTGCGCAACAAAACGAGGAGTTAACTTATGGTTTCTCTAGTGAATTGATTGTATAAGAAATTCATAGAATTGAAACTTTGACTTGTACCTTGGCATCATTACGAACGAACTGGATTCCATGACCAGGATATACGGTTGAGGAACAAAACCAACACTTCTCCAATCTCATTGTGGCTGCACTGCTACAGAGAACAGCAACTGGAAAAGGGTTTAGGTTTTAGGGTTTTCTCTTTTTGTTTTTGTTATGGATTCAGGAAATGGGCAATGGATTGGAATTGGGAACCAACAAAAACATTAATGAGAAATATGGGCCATAAAAAACGGGTTGGGCCTATTTTTCATATTCCTAAGAAACAATCTGAATCTCGCCAAAAATGAAATGTGTGACACGGAAAAAAAATGTGAAATAAAAATTAAAAAAAAAACTAATCCACCATTAAAATAATTAATTAATTTTAATGATTCTTTATCTTTATTTTTTCATTAAAAATTCATTTCATTTTATCTGTTAAATTATACTAAATTAGACATTGTCATTTAAATCAAATAAAATAAGATAAAAGGACATATTAGTCCAAAATAAAAGAGTAATGTTGATATTTACTCTAACTCTTTACATACTTATAAATAAATTACATGGACTTCTATTATCTACAACGTTATTATATACAATATTATATACATACCAAAAATCAATCTCCAATTCATATATATGTTATTTAACTTATTTTTATTACGTATTTTGTCTTTTAATATATATTTTATATAAGTGATTGATTTTTTGTGTGTAGATAAGATGGTTAATATCACATCAACTATTCCTTATTTATTACATATTAAGAAGTATTACATAAACCGATTGTTTAAGTCCCAGAGAGAGTATAATTTCACCTAACTTTTGACTTGTTCTCCATTGGAATGAAGAATGCAGAAGGGAAGGGCGTGTTTGGGAATGAGTTGGGTGGTTTTGATAGCAGTTTGAATGTTGGCTAAAGTATTCTGTAATCTGTATTGTTAATTTGTTAGATAGCATGCAACTATGCAAGGTATTAATTCCTCTGGCACTCTGGCAGGCGAACTATGTTTTGAACGCGCTTTAATTTGTTCACTACACATTGTGACAGCTTTTGCTAATGACTATGAGGGTTGCTAGTTTTGATTCCCCCTTTATTGATCCTTTGAGTTGATTTAATGTACATACTGCCGGTGTGAATGAACACTAATATGGTCCTTTCCCCTTTGGTGTTCCATTCTTAGGTTGGCTGTCTTATTATCAATCATTCTCAACCATATTAAGCTGCCTACCATATTAAAGCTCTAGTATGGAAGAGCAAGTTCCACGTCATATGTAAAACCAATCATTATTATGTCAACAAAGTTTCAGTTGTTTGTTTCAATCACCATGAAGTAGAACGAATTGGTTTTTTTCAATATAATTGTATGACAATGTCAAGGAATTAACATTTTTGGCAATGTCAAGGAATCAATATTTTTAATGAAAAATTGTAAAATTAATTAGTCTTGACTCAAAGGTAAAGTATTCAAGAAGTATTAGGACGGGGAATTGATTTAGATGGATCTCCTGGGTGTTCGAAATGGTAGGATGTAATTGATTTTGGGAAGGGTATGATGTAGATATGAGTTTATGAATTGTAGAGGTATTAGGGGAAGGGTGTATATTTTGAATTTAGGACAAGTTTATCCATAGATAAATTTGATGATAATGTATTGTGTGTTATTAAAATAACATTTCACTAATTAGATTTAAATAAATTTCATTCTATCTTTTGTATTTTTTTTTTTTTTTGTTTTCTTTAATCACTAATGAATTTATCGTCAAAAATAAAAATTTACCGGTAGTAATTTGATCTGACTAATTTATCAATTTAATCACCCGCTAATATACGATACTAAATTCAATAAAATAATCTAATGATATTTAACATTTTTTTAATAAAAAATTCATCCTATGTCAGATTGAATAATTATATGCTTCAGTCGAATAGAAACATAATAGATACCCACAAATTTAAATAGTGTTATCATTCATAAATAATAACCAATTTAGTTCATTTATATCAAAAATGAGATTTTCACCAACTTCTTTGCTCTAAAGTTGATCAAATTATCAAGAGTATTTACTCATTTTGGTCTCTAAAGAATTTCGAACAAGAAATTTTAGTTTCCAATTAAAATTAATTACTCGATTGGTCTCTAACCCCATCAGTCACTTAGGTCCTTTGAAACTGTCAATTCTAGCGGAGAACAAAATGGTCCCTGGCAACTCTAACGGCGGACAAAATGGTCCCTGACCCTTCTGTTCGAAAACGATGCCGTTCTCCTCCAATTTCTATCGTATCTCGCACAACCCTAACAGTCTAACACTGCAACTTCAAACTACACAATACACACTCTGCAACTTCAATGTTTACAAGAAGAAAAATCATCAACTTGTTCTCAACCAATTCAAACTCAGTAAACTAATGACTATGTCTCTCAAGTACTTGTCGTCTTCGATGGATCTTATGAATCTATTCCGCAAGTCTGGTTTGTTAAGACATGCCGTCGTCGTCGTCATCGCCATCTCCCTCCTCCTCTGCCCTATAATCTCCATCGCCACATTATCCACCCCTCCGATCGCTTCCTTCCATGGTTCTAAAAATCAGATCGGACCGGCTGGTTTGACCGGGTTAACCGGGAATCAGTTCTCTAGCCAGTTCGATTGACCTTGGAAACCGTCTTGCAAAAAATAAGTTAAAAAATTGATCAAACCGGCAGTTAACTGATGAACCGAATGAACCAACTGGGTTTTTTAAAGTCCCAGTTCGCTGCCCCCATCCCTCAAAACGGCGTCGTTTTCTCGAAAAACACAAAAAAAAAGCTGAAGTAGAACACGGATCCCTACTTCTTTTTTTCTTTCTCAGAATAAAAAACTCCCTCCTTGAAGAACCCTAACCCTATCAAAGCCTCAGAGAAAATTACCAAAGCAAAGCAGCTACCATCGCACCCATCACTATCGGCGCCGCCAGTGACAACAGTGGTTGCCTTCCTCGCCTCTCGAAGGTTTGCTCCTCTCATTGCGTCGCCAGAAGATCGGTTCGGAGCTGCTGTCGCTGTCTCAGTACTCATCGCTGAGCCCGAACCTGTCCTCGTCGCGTCGTCGTCTCTGTCCTTGTCTCTTCCGCCGTCGTCGAGTCTGTGTTCTCTCTCCCTCCATGAACGACCCTCTTCTGCTGTTGTCGTAGAATTACACAGGATGGTTATATTATTTTGGTATTTCTGAAAAAACTGACTTGCTGCTTAAGATTATGTTTAACTGTGATTTTTATTCTTTTTTTTTTTCAGCATTTGGAATGATGCCGACAGGAACACAGTGGTACTCAACATTCTTAACTAAAAGTGACAACGAAGAGGGCTTAAATGATAGGGTTAATGAAGATGGAAAGAACAAAGAACTCGATGATGAATTTGATGATTTTTTTGGTAGCAAGCCTGATCTAGAACTACAGGTTGTGGATCCAAAGAGGGGTTGGAGATTTCGAAGAGTGCACAAGGTATCCGATAGTAGCCATTGTTTAATTGTTTATGATTTTTATTTGTTAATATAGACATTGCTAAAGATGGAACTTCAGTTTGGTATCTGCAGAAAATCTAATCCACATATATAATATACTTGATTCCTTTGAAATTCTATGATTATATTAAAGTTTTCATTCTTCACAATACAAATTTTTAAGAAGGAATTAATTTTTAAGTATTATTAATGCTAATAATCTTTAAGCATGAAAAATTGAATTGATTTTGAATATAACTGTACTGAAGCCACTTAAAGAGAATTTTTCACTGAACGGAGATGGAGCCTTTGAAGCCGAAGAAAATTACCAGAGCTTAGAATAGCTTCTTTTTATTTATTTATTTATTTATTTTTTATTTATGTTATTCTTTTTTAGCTTAAAATGACAACCAGTGATATGTTTTCAATTTTTCATGTTACACTTTGTATAAAACATTAAAAATTATTAAATTTGAATATTTGAAATTTGTATATTAAATTTTTAATAATTTTATTTTATATTTAATTAAATCAGTTGAATACCAGTTGAACTTCTCAATCATTGAACCAGTCACTCTATTAATTTATTGACCGGTTTGATTTTCGCAACCTTGCTTCCTTCAGCTTCTTCTCCGAACCAATGTTCAGTAATCACTTCAGTTTTCATATGAGCGATGACGGCGACATTACTCGCTGTATTGATAGCTTGGATGCGAGGGCGATGCTATTTGCCAGATTGGACTCCAGGAATGAAGGAATGAAGCACTCAGGATCCATTCCAAATGAAAATTTGAATATGTCGAAGGAGAATCTTCTCACAATGTCCTAATGTCCAACAATCTATATTGCTTGCCGGAGAGTGAAAAAAAGCGTTCCCTTGGGGTAGTTGTGGAATTTGGTTTTGAAGATGTGGTAGACGTTGTTGGGATTAGAGGTGATGCTGTTATCGAAGACGTGGAGCTGGATGTACCAGTCATAGAGATTTAAGAAGGATGTGGTCCATGACATGTTGAGAAAGGTGCGACACGAGTGACAATTACACCATAGATTGATCTTGGAGTTGAAGAGGAGGAAGGAGAAGATGAAGAAGAAGAGTACGATGAATGTTAGGATTATGCAAGATACAATGAAAATTGGGTAAAAACGGCGTCGTTTTGGAATGATAAAAAATCTTTGGTTTTCCGTACTCAACCAACCAAGATGTATAATATTAAATATAAGGCAAAGCACATTAATAAACCCTTTGAATCACAAAATTACATGGATCCCCTAAAGCATAAAACGTTACGTGCATGCCCTCATAGACACTTTTATGTAAATCGAATCAATCAAATTCGAACTACTACTCTACTAGGATTATGAATAGATCATTAGATTTGATTTAGTTGATTTTGAAGTCTATCCATAGTAAATCAAAACCATTAGCTTCGAATTACACACACGGTTTTTGCCCCTAGTAATTCGAATTGAGTGGATTCGAATTAAGCACTAGTTAATCGAATGGACTTACTTCGATTTACATTGAATGAAAGCTAGTGGTAAATCGAATCCACTAGCTTCGAATTACATTTCACCAAATCCCACCCCCTTCCAAAGAAAATTTGCGGCAAAAAACCCGTGGGATTAACACTATGGAAATGGAAGACAACCCAAACCGTATCTATCAATTAGACGGCGTTGTCCATATTGCTGGTTCCATCTATGAAGAGCTTAGCTTTCGAAATTGAATATCTATAAAATATAAATAATAGTTTTTTATTTTAAGTCACTTATAATTTTGTTATATGCGCAATTGAGATTTTTAAACTATAAATGGTAGTTAGAGTAATGGTTTAGTGTTTTGCTAGAATTTTAAAAGTACAAAATGCACGGTGAAATAGTGATTAACAATGCTTAGTTAGAGTAGTGATTAACTAGATTAGAAGTTGTTTAAGAATTTAGGTATACCTAATTTAGGTTTCTAATGTTAGATTAAATAGACAGCAGAAGTTTGACAAGAAAGTAAATTAGTTTATTTTTTTAGATTTAATATAATTCCCAAACAGGGTTAAGTAGAATTTTGGTCCCTAACGTAGAGGCCGAAAGCTTATTTCTTTTTTGGCCTTTTTTTCGCTATAAAATAGTCTCGAAGGTTTGAATTAATTTTAAAATCGTTCTTTGGACGAAAATACCCCTCCCCTCTTCTTTCCAAAAATCAACCAGAAGCAAAAGTGCACAAGGCAGAAGCAAATGCAGAAACAGAAGCAGACAGAAGTAGAAAGTAGAAGCAGAATAACAACAATCAAACAACCACAACCAGAAGAACAATAACAACAATAACAATGGATAACGGAATTAGAGCAACAACAAAAGTATAACCAGAAGCAAAACTAAAAACAGAAGCAGAAGCAACCAAAGCATCAACAACAACAATGGAATAAAAGGAATAAACAGATGCAACCAGAAACATCAACAACAACAACAACAATGGAATAAACAGAAGCAAAACACCTTCCTTTAAATCTGAAAAATTAAAGAAAAAATAAAAAATTGAAATAACACTACAGGGACCTCGAGGTAGAGCAGGTGCTCTGCGAATCACGAGGGAAAGGGCTACGGCGGTGGTGGGGGAGGAAGGGCTGCGACGGTGTGAGGGAGGAGGGGTTGCGGCGGTAAACTGCGAATCGCTAGAGGAGGAGAGCTGCGGTGGTGGTGGCAGATCACGTGAAAAGAGGCAAAGAGCTGCGACAGTGGTGGCGACGGTGGTGTGGAGTGTGTGCGAATCCCCTCTCTTCTCTTTCTCTCTCCCTCTGCTCTCTCCTCTCTTGTCGTTAGTGTGAGTGTGTGCTGAGGAAGAAAGGAGCAACGGCAAGGAAGCAACCGTGGCGGCGAGGAGCAGCGGCGGCGGTGTGGAGATTCCCTTCCCCCTTCCCCTCTCCCCTGGAAACAACCCCCACCACCCAATGCGCGACTTTCCCTAAATCCCTTCCCCCTTCCCCGTTTTCTTTATTGTTTTCTTTTTTTATTTTATATTTTTTTAGTTAGGGATAATTTGGTAATAAAAATAAAAATTTGGTAAAAATAACGATTTTAAAACTAAGTTAAACCTTCGGGACAATTTTGTAGCAAAAAAAGTCGGGGACGAAATAAATTTTTGGCCTCTACGTTAGGGACCAAAATAGTACTTAATCCTTCTCACGGCCTTGGACGCACTCCAACGCTACCGTGCCGGCACTCGAACTTACTCAACCTCTTGAGCTAAGAACAAGTCAGCCTAACCCTCAATACTTAGCAAGAAAGCTAAGAACACAAGAGAATACAAAAGAAAGGAAGTTTTGGTGGAAAGAACACTTTATTACTCAAGTGTTGGTTACAAATGATTCACGCACACTCACACTAACTCTCACCTCCTATTTATAGCCATCCACCTCCTCAATGGATGGTTAGGATTAAATCTAATCGACAGCCTAGATTAATCATCTAGAACCTTATTTACAAATATCCATCATACCACAACTTTCTAAATACTTCTAGATTCTTCTATACTACTGTTTATACTCCTATATACATCCACACTCTTCTAGAGTACTCTATGGTCTTCCAGAGTATTCTAGAACCTTCGAGAGTATTTCGGGACCTTCTAGGATATTCTAGAACGTTCCAGAACCATCTAGAGCATTCTCAAACACTCCAGAAAACTATACAAACACTGTTAAATTTAACCTTCTAAAATTTACCGTGACAAACTGCTTACAATACTTGAATGTCTCGATGCACGATGGGAATATCCAAAAAAATCGGTGAAAATACGCTGACTCCCCGTCAACCAAGCTTGCAACTCGCACACGACACGTCTTCAGCACTGCGATACTTCCTGGCATCGTTATATGCACACCGAGCATCCATCTTGGCAGCTCATTGTAGGCCTCCTCCCAATCCCCATGTATCTACGCAACGACCTTCTGCTTAGCCAACCACACCTTCCTATACGTAAGTCTAAACTCAAAATGTGCCTCTGTCGCATTCTGCAGAACCTTGATGGACATGGTCGCATAGCTCTGAACATAGGAAGGATGTAAGCAGATATCAGAAGATAGTTAAGCTTTCTATGATTACTGAAAATCGAGGTGGCCAAACATATATGAGGTTCGTTATACCGTCTGAACTCCCAAGTCTAGAGTCAAAAAGTGTGGTGGGTACTGCTGAGTTTCTGAGCTCGATACTTCACCAGGTCCGACAAGAATACTCCTCCAATCCCTATATTATCATCGTTGTCATCAGCAATCGTGGCGGATTCTACGTCATCATCATCCCCCTAGGACATCTTCCACCACATCCGATTCTCCAACCACTTCAAAAACATAATCATTACAGGAGTATTCATGTTAGCACCTAGTTCTACAATCTCATCGCGGTGTAGATCAGCTGCAAAAGATGGAGATGCCACCATATCTCCTGCAGATGTAACTACAAATAGAGATGAAGACGTAACAACAGGAATTGAACTGGAGGCTCTTGCCATAGGTAATCATTAATGATTTCGGTTCGATCATCCTGAGTTAGAGACCACATCCACAAGCTTCGTCAATAGTTCAGGGATTCTCACCTCTAGAAACTGACGATGATAGTGAAATAAAACTTCCAAACCCTCGTCACTGCCTATCACAAACGAGTCGTACTTCACCCCACCCCAACAACAGAAATCAGAATTCGATAATATAACTTCTCGATCCGTTTCATTCTATGCAGACCCAATTTCTGTAGTACGGTATTATGAAAATCAACCAGACTCATAAAAGATCTAATAAAGACGCTCAACAGATCTTTATCAGTAAATTTTATTCCTGATCGCGTTTTTTTTTAATCGTGCTTTTGTAGTGTACAAGAACTAGAAAATTATCCCCTGTAGCCATGTTGAGTGTCAATATCTAATGAGGATTCAATATTCGATTGGTATTTATATAGATTGGACGTGTACTTTAAATCAAATTATATTAATTCGGTTTAATAACAGTGTTATAAATGGTAAATTGAATTTAGTAGAATCGATTTATCCTATAGTCTTATTTCTTGCGTAAATAGAATTCATTTCATTCGATTTATCGTAGTGCACTCATCATTTCCAGGTAAATCGAATCTAGTAAGATTGATTTACTACCATCAACTTAAATAAAATGATATTAATTTAATTTACTATGTAAACTCTAAATCGAATATATTCAATTCAATTTACCTGGAACCTACACGCTCTTTAGCACGAAATTTTGAGTCCCGCGTGTCTATCATTTCACTATCAAGACATCTTGAAAGTGAATCGTATTCACACAAGAAAAAGTACTTGTCATTCGTTGGTTATTAGGGACATCCCAAAAACTTCACTACTAGAATTTAGACATTTACTAACACTTTTTATCTAACATTTTTTAAAATGTTAGCTATACTAATAAAATTATACTTTTAGTAACTGATAAACCCCAATTTTGCAGTTTATCTTGTGTTGAATTTAGGAGATTTTATCAACTTATCTCATATTTATTCAATAAAATAGCATGGTTTTGTAATTCTCCTTTATTTGTGCTTGATGATTAAAAACATGCTTTTGCGCCTTTAATTGGTTAAATTTAATCCACTTTGATTCCACTCGATGCCTTGATATGTTTGTTAGTGATTTCAGGGTTAAAAGGCAAGGAATTGATCAAATGAGTGAAGAAAAAAGCATGCAAGAAGGAGAATTCATAGAAAATAAGGATTTGGAAGATTCAAAGCGATGCATACGCGTGACTGACGCACACGCGTGAAGAAGGAAATCGTCAAGGCGACGCGTATGCGTGACTGATGCGTACGTGTGATAAGGAAAAGTTGCCAGTGACGCGTACGCGTGACCCATGCATACGCGTGACAAGCGGCACGTGACCTCATTAAAGGCAATACGCTGGGGGCAATTTCTGAGTTCAAGAAGGCCCAAATCCAACTCATTCCTGATGCTTTTGAACCCAAGAATTGAAGGGGAATGAGGGGAGAAGTAGTCATGGTTTAGTTTTAGCTATGTTTTAGGTTAGAATTGTAGAGAGATAATTTCTCCCTTCTCTCTAGAATTTAGGGTAGTTTAGGTCAATTTTTCTTAGATCCAAGTTTTAATTCTTGTTTTAGTTCAACTCTCTTTATATTCTATTATTCTATTGTCTTAATCCTCTTAGTCTTTCTTTTTAATTTTTTTATGTTGCCATTTTTACTTTCATGAGCCCTTGTTGGATTTTTATTTTCTTTAATGCAATTTTATATTTCCATGTCTTTTTATGTTTATCTTAGTTCCTATTGTTGATTTCTTGTTGTGTTAGTTATGGTTTTCATTAATCCTTGTAATTTATGATGTTTACTTTTATTGCACTCTAGGTGTTTGATAAAATATTTTCACTAGTTATAGAGTAGTTTTCTACACTCTTGGCCTAGGCTTAGGGAATTGAGTGACCTTGAGTAATTGGGTCTAATTGAATTAGTGATTTGAAAATTCTTAGTGGTCAATTTGATACCCATTAACACTAGCCTACTACTAAGTCAATTAGTAGCTAGGTTGGGACTTATAGATTGATGTTGATCAAGCCTATTTGACTTACTTCAAGCATAGAAGTAGACTTAATGGGTTGTTACCTCATAATTGTCAATATATGGTTTGTAGACAAGGATGGTGATCTCAATTTCCATGCCTTAGCCAAGAGTTCTTTTCCTTTCCTTTATTAGTTAATTATCATTTACTTTATTGTTATTTACTTTTCTTGTTAATCACCAAATCAAACCCCCTTATTCCTTCATAGCCAATAATTAAGCACTTCATTGCAATTCCTTGTGAGACGACCCGAGGTTTAAATACTCTCGATTTTTATTGGGGTTTGTACTTGTGACAACCACATTAAACTTTGATTGATAGGATTTAATTACCGATTTAGACTATGCTATCAACGAAGAAGTTCTCTTTTCTAGAGTGAAATTCTAAACCGGCACAAATCCTACTCATCAGTAACATTTGTAAAATAAATGTTAGAAAATATAATTTTTATTAAAAATAAAAATAAGATACAAACGTTACCAAATTTCATTTTCCCCTAATTTCATAAAACCTAGAATCTCGAAGCTGGGTTCTCTTCATTTTCCCCCAATTTCACGCGTCTGAATGTCGTTCTCACTCCCACTCTCGAAGCTGTGAAACCACCTCTCGCTCCTCCTCTTTGATCTCTCGCTCCGCCTCTTCGATCTCTCGTTCTGCCTCTTTAATCTCACGGTTCGCGAATCGAAAGCAGGCCACAATCTGGTGTTCTCACTCTCACTCCAGCTCGCGTTGTCTCGCCTATGATTCATTCTCTCGCGCCATCGTCTTCTCGCCTGCACCACCGTCTTCTCGCCTGCACCGCCGTCTTCTCGCCAGTTCTATCGTCTGCTTGTCCCACTGCCTGGTAAGTTTCAGTTCTCTTGTTTAGTTAGTTTCTTGCTCCTTCAATCCTCTTTAATCTTTACGTAATAATTAATTTGATGTATAATTATTAGTTGATTTAAGTTTTTAATTGGTTATTTAGTAGTTAGGTTTTGAATTTAGGTTTTCATTTACCGATCTCGAAACATGTTTATTTGCTTATTAAGTTGTTAAAAACCATACATTATTAGGTTTTCATATCCTCTGTTTTCTAGTTGCTTTTTCTTACTAAGCTTGGATTCTAATTTCTAATTTCTGTTTTGTTTGATATTGCCAATTGGAAAAACTCATATATTGATTCCAAATGAAATTGTTGTATAGATTAGTAATTAATTTGATACAAAATAAAAAGATTTAAAAAAGATTTTATGATAACATTTCTAGTTCAAATAAAATCAGACATGTTTGATTCTTTCTTAAAATATTTTTTTTTGTTGGAACCACATTGCTTGCTGCAAAAAAAGGCTTGAAGTTGCAATATGAACATAACCTGAGTTATTTTTTCTTCTGTATGAGTGTAAATGTAAAGTAAGCATCAAAGATCAAAATTAAAGTAGTATATGCGGATATACAATAACTGTCATTGAATAATAATTTGTTTGATAGTAGCAGATACAGTGGGTCACATATAGCCATTAAAACTCACAAATGCAACATTGTTCAAATAATTGTTGAATCTTGTGCAGTAAAATTTGGTACATATATATTAATACTTACAAAAGGGGGGTTACATTGGTGAAATGAGTGAAGTTGTTTATGAAGAAGTAACGTTAATGCTTTGCTTTCTGATCAGGCGAGTTCAATTCCTGCTATGGTTTCTGTGATGCATGACAACTTTTTCTCTCTTCAGAATTGGAATTGCGTAAGTTACTAGTTGAATACGCTATTGCATCTTCCCTTTTCTCCTTTGAATCTTCCCCTTTTTGAATTGTAAAATAATAATGTTCTACTATGTCTATTTCAATTACTTTATGCTTCAAATTACAAGTTTTACATGAACAATTAATTTTATCTACTTTTAGTATTTTATTTTATTCTTCATGTAGCCTAGGAACATGAATAGTTCCAGTTTACCTAGTGTACTTCTACATCATATGATCTCTGGCCTTTGGCTAACCTCTTTCATTGGCTAGAATAGATTATTTATTTGACGTATCATAATATGTAAGTGAAAATTCAAACATAAGATATCAAACAAGAGTAAGTATGAGAAAAAAAAATGGTTACTTTTAGTAATTGGATATATTTGGGATTGATGGTGGTGATTATGTAAAAGAATCATAACAAGTAAAGGCCTCATCAAATATAGTTGACTTTATTTAGTGTGATAGGGCTCAGGTGTTGTTATTGTTGTACTAGTTGTTTATGTCCCCTGCTTTGAACTAATATTCTTGACTTGTTTAACTCTAGAGCTATAGCTGAATTTTTCAAAAGTCGAATTGTCCCAATTTTGGAGGACCCTGCTGAAGATCTCAGCTTGAATAAGATCTTGGAAGGGAAAACTAGAAGGATCTCAGCTTGCATGTTCTATAGCATATTGGTGAATTTTCACAAACATTTCCAAATTTTACATAATAACCATAGTTATAAAACATGAATATGCAAGAGAATACTGATAATAACCTAAATCAGATTATGCTTTTGGAGAAGAGGTAGAAAGAATATGTGTTTTTTAGAAGAATATATATATATATACTCTCTATTTTAAAATAAATATACTTTAATATATTTGAAGTCCTGGAAAAGAGAAACTTAAAACTGGAAAAGAGAAACTTGAAACTGAAAGCTCTTATTTACTATAAGGATAAGAGCCTCTAGCTATATCCTCTTGTATTGTTGCTCTTTATTCTCTCTTGATCTTGCCCTTTTTTTATTGTGTTTGAAATTATTAGCATTTTGGTCGCCACTTTCTATAGTGCTATGACAAAAGACTTGATTGTTCTTGTATGTGTGTTATGAGACAATTCAGATTTCTGTATTTGCAGTGTTTAATTAATTAATCTTTCTTTTATGTTGGAGTTTGCAAGTAGCTTCTTTTGGAGAAGGTGTATCTTTGGAAGCTAAACTTTTGAGTAGGTTAATGAATTATATCTAAACTTTTTGACGTAGATTTTGTTTCACTTAATAGTATATATGATACACCTACATAATGGCATTGCAGAAAGGAAGCAGCATTGCGCCAAAGAGAGGTAATGTGGGAATAACTTGAAGTGTAAATGTGTGTATCATAAAAGAAGTATATATACTTCACAAAGAATGAAGCTATTGTTCACCAAATAATAACATGTACCATCTCTTGTTGGATATAGGCTGCACTTAAAAATGCCAAAGACTCTAAGGATAAAATTGGTAAGAAAATCACATCTCTGCAGGCTGCAGTTGAGGTGCATATGCTCCCCCCTATTATTGCCAGCATAAATAATTTTTCTAAGAAATATTCCTCTTTTGTTATATGTTGAAATGATTTCTTCTCCAACAGGACGCAAAAGTTGAAGTGGCAGCTGTTGCGAGCCAGCTAAATGGAGCTGAATCTGAAGTGAAAGCTCTTCGGTCATTACTGCTAAATTTTATCTTGTGTAACATTTTCTATGGATTATAGGTATCTGTGCAGATGTTGCATTTTTAAAGTATGAACTTTGGTCATCATTAACCCTTCTTCCTTTTGAGGTTGTCCTTTCTGCAGGACAAAAAGCTAAGGAGGAATGCTGGAAAAAAGGCATGAAATAAAGACTTCTTATTCTTCATTTCATACTAATTTGACAGTGTTATAAAACAAATCTGTGCTCATGTTATTTTTTTTAGTAATAATTTTTGCTGTTCTGTTTTTTGAACCCTTGGTTTTTTCAGATATAATTATAATCAGTTTTAAGCAAGTGATGAAGCCCCAGACAAGAGAAGCAAATTTGTTCCAGACTTGAATGATCTTACTGGAGAAGGAAATATCGAGAGTATGCTTTCAGTTGGAATGGGACTAAAGGAGTTGGCATCTTTAAAGGTTTCTTTGAATACATTAGTTTTCTTGTTTTCCTAACATTCCTCTATTGCATATTTTTATAATTAAACCATTTAAAATTTTCATATTTTTGTTTAGAAGGCATTGTATTTGCTGCTTTTGAATTCCCAATCAATAGTTATCATGCATAACCTGTCAAATCATTTTTCCTTTCTCATTTTGGTTGCTTACTTTAGGTTAAGGATGCTATTATACAAGTATTAGCCCGAAAATTTTGATTTTTAAACTGTTCAGGTAATTCTTATTCCCTAGAGTAGAACATTAGAGATCATCTTCAACTAGTGAAAAATAGTTTAATTTTTGCTGTATATATAGTACATTAGTGATTTTCAAGTGGTAGGTAAGTTCATCCTTATCCTCTTTGTCTTGATTTTAAGCTCTTAGATATATATAAAACTGTATTGAGAGAAGTAGTTATAGTTCCTCCAGTCGGGTTAGTATACCAGTGGCAAAGACTCATTGTTTTCATTCTTACTTTAATTGTGCTTGTTAATGGATTGTAAATAAAGAATATAAAAGAGGTTATAATTTTAATTCAGAATTTTTTTGTTTTTGGAGTAAAATCAGGTTATCTTTTGTTATTAATATTGTCAAAACAAGTTTTTATTAACATGTATAAAGATTGAAAGAATAGATGTTGTGCAATGAATGGAGTGTTGGAGTATGATTCTATATATATGAAAGGAATGCACAAAATTTTGTATGTTATATGTCAAAATTTTTTCCCTTATTACCGTACATGTATTTGACAAGTGGAGTGTATGTATAGGTGACTCCATATTATTTTTGACTTAATATGTTCAATTGCATAAGAAGGCAGTGATAGATTTTTTGCAGGTTTTTGGAGCTCTCTGCGTGCGAAAGGAAGTTGGGGAGACTATTGGTGCTTCAGATTGCCAATTACTCATGTTTTATGTACTGTGTATCACTTTTTTTTTTTTTTTTTATATGAAATATTCATAAAGTTTAAGTGTTATAAATATTTTTTTTTCATTTTATTTGCATCACAAAACAAACTTGTACAATGATTATTGATTAATAAAAGAGGTTATAAAAATTTCATTTTGTGAATGTGAATTTAATGAAATATTTTATGTTGTAGTAATTAATTTTAGTATATTTATATTGTGTATAATATAAAATAAAAAATAGTATATTATAACTAAAAAATGTTACTAAAGATATTTTGTAATATTTTTTAAGTGTTACAAAAAATATCTATGGTAATATTTTTTTAAATGTTACATAAAATATCTATTGTATCATTTTTTAAGTGTTACAAAATATATCTATGATAATATTTTTTTAAGTGTTACAAAATATATTAATTATAATATTTTTTTAAGTGTTACAAAAAAAAGGTCTACTGTAATATTTTTATTAAATGTTATTAAATTTAAAAAAATATTAATAAAATTCTTTAGTAATATAGAATATATTTAATATTTGTTAAAATATTATTAATATATATAAATAATATTTTAATAAGTATTGATAACATTTTTTAAATGTTAATAAAAGTCAAATATATAATAATATCTCCGAATTGAAATATAACTTTTAAATTAAGTTTTAAATTAGTGAATGTTATAAAAGAGAGTGACAATACCATACACAAAAAAAATTTAAATTAACTTAAGTGAATTTGATTTATATTAAAATAAGTTATCTACGTAATATTTTTTTTATTAAGGAAATTCATATAAATTTAATTTTTATTTCATTTTTTTTACGTGATTTGTCCTAAAATACAAGTACACGCATATATACACACATATCATTATACATTATACACGTGTATAAAAATATATATAATTTCAATGTTTAAGAGTTGAAGACTTGACGTGCGTCTGTATTTCTAAAGTTTGAACACGTGTGCCTGCGCCTCTTCACCAAGAAAAGTCAATTATTTTTTCTTTTGTTTTAACTTTTTATTGCTTATTTAATTTCTTTCGAAAAGACTACGCATTCTGCGACTTTGAATAGTGTTTTGGCTATACAATAAAATGGATTGAAAGTGAAATACACACGTTATGCACATGCTACACCTAATATTATTTGAGGTATATATGACTAATATTACGTTATTTATTTCTATTCATGAATGTTCCAAATTATATATATACAAGAGTGGTAGAGAATTAACAAATTTTGTAATTTATAATTATTAATTAATTATTATTAATATTTTTAATAATATAAAATTATATTTAATAATATAAAAATTTTTTTATTAATTAAATATTAACTAAATTTTAATAAATTAAATGATCATTTACGTAGTTAATATAAAAAGTAGTTATTTTTATTGATATGATATTATATAATTAAATATATGTATAAAATTATTTTATATTAATCGTACATCAAAATTAAATTTATATATATATTTTGTGTGGAAAGATGTTGAAAAAATTATTATAATATAATTATATGACTGTATAAAATTTTATACTATCAACACATCAAAATTATACTCTATATATACACGCACTTTGTTTTATGCTTTCCCACACGTATACTCAATAAAACCTGAAATTCGTGGTTTAGTAGTCTCAATATTACATGGAGTACGCTAAAGTTTTTGGGCTAGGGAAAAAATATTTAGTTCTTATGAAATGATTTTGGTTATTAACATAAAAAATAGAAGAGAAAAATAAATTAGCTTCCTGTAAAATTATCAAATTTGAACATAAAAATATCTCATTCTTTTTAAATATGTTTACAAAAAAGTGGAGCTAAATATATTTTTCTGGAGTCTTTCTAGAACATGTCTCCCAATATTTTGTAGATTTGGTTAGGAGAAAATAATTTTTGAGAGCTAGAATAATTTTTTTCATTTTGAAATATAGTTTGTAAAAATAAAAAAGAGTAAAGTATCATTTTTATCCTCAATGTTTGGGGTAAATTTTAAAGTTGTTCCTAACGTTTCAATCGTCCTATTTAAATCCCTAACGTTTCAAAATTGACTTAATGTTGTTTGCCATTAGGGATCTGTTAATAGAATTGACGGCGGGACAAAATTGAGACAATTTTAAAACGTTAGAAACTTAAATAGGATGAAAACGTTGGGGACAAAAAAGATATATAGAAATAAATTTTAGTTTTATCCTTCAATAGTATCATTTTTTTACAGTACATAGTATTCAATTATTTTTAATCACATCTAACTAAATTACACTTAATCACATTAGTTTTATTCTAAATAAATTAAATTTTTTTTATAATTTTATACTTAAAAATTTTGAGTTATCATGAAATATTTGTAGAATGACTAGTACATATTATTTAATTATTTTTTATTTAATAATATCAAATTTTTATTCTTTGCAAGTTTATGTACTAGTCATTCTACAAACATTTCATGATAACTAAAAATCTTTAAGTATAAAATTATAAAAAAAATTAATTATTTAAAATGAAAGTAATGTGATTAAGTGTAATTTACTTAAATGTGATTAAAAAATAATTGAATACTATGTACATACAGTAAAAAATTGATATTATTGAAGGATAAAACTAAAAGTTATTTTTATGTATCGTTTTTGTTCCCAACGTTTTCGTCCTATTTAAGTCTATAACGTTTTAAAATCGTCTCAATTTTATCTCGCCGTCAATTCTGTTAACGGATTCCTAATGGCAGGATAACATTGAGTCAATTTTGAAAAGTTAGAAACTTAAATAGGACGATTGAAACGTTAGGGACAACTTTAAAACTTACTCCAAACATTAAGAACAAAAACGATATTTTACTCAATAAAAAAATAGACCATAAGGTAATTTACTCTATGACATAACTAAGATTAGATTTTGGATACACTAGTCATAATTCATAAAGAAAAATGCTCAAAAGTTAGCTAAATTTTATTATTTTGAGCCATCACTTTAATTTTAACTTTCAATTCAATTTTTTTAGTCTAATCATTACAAAAAATTATGATTAAAATGATAATTTTTTAAAATAATTACCACAATTTGAACGTTATTATATAAAAAAAAAGTATTTTTTGTCGTTTTAAAAAACGTCCTAATCTAGATAGAGCGCCATTTTAATTATTGTGACGGTTTATAAAATATCGCCACAATTATTAAAATTAATACAACAATTCTTATTATATTTAATATGGCAATTTGAATCGTCGTTTTAATAGAATAAAATGATAATTTTTTTATTATTTAAATAACAATCTAAAATCGTCTTAGAATATAATAGAATTTTTTTATTAAAAAGGATAATTTTAATAATTATTTTTACTTAAATAAAATAATATTTTCTTTATTTAAAACCACCATTAAATACAAATTAATTA
Organism: Arachis ipaensis; assembly: GCF_059453495.1. Taxonomy (NCBI): domain Eukaryota; kingdom Viridiplantae; phylum Streptophyta; class Magnoliopsida; order Fabales; family Fabaceae; genus Arachis; species Arachis ipaensis. The sequence goes on along the minus strand of NC_142443.1, from coordinate 5,692,281 downwards.
CGGTAACAACATTAAATGTTTTGAATATTACAGTATTATTAATGCCGTTTTAATGTTTTTTTATAATGAGTAATCTAATAACATATTTTTAATTAAATATTAATTATTAATTAAAAATAATAAATTATGTTAATTATCTAACTTTCCGTAATTCATAAATGTCATTGGATGAAGGGCCTACTTGTTTATATATCATCTTAATGTAATGGTTTCTATAGGGTTCTAAAACTTATTTCCTAAAGAAACATTTGTCAACTTCAATAAATGATGACACACCTAAAGACCTTACAGATACATTATTGCGTTTTGTGGGAGAGGAGCTGTGATTTTGATTTTCCTAATATACCCATACCTACTTTAAGCACCTAGCTAGCTGATTAATTAGGTTCAAAGGGATGGAGTATATAAAGAAAAGTGTTAGAGGGAGGGGCGGCAAAGCGGGCCGACCTATGCAATCCGTTTCGTCCTGTTTAAGTCTGTCTTATAAATGGAGTGAATTAGTCTGATTTGTTAATTAAGATGGGTTTAAAATACTAATTTATCCTATTTTATGGTGATTGGCGGGTCGGTGGACTATTTCGTTTGATTCTTTTTTTTTTTTTAAATTATTAAAATTAACCAAAAAATAATAATTAAAAAATTAAATACAAATAAAAAATAGTCAAATTATAATATATTTTTTTACAAACTTTTTTTTAATTTTTAACTTTAATAAAATTGTTTAAAATAATATTTGTCAATAGAACTATCTTTATTTTAAAAAATAAGTCGCATAATTTGAGCAAATATACGAAATTGTAAAATAAAATAAATAAAGTTAATAATTAAAAGAAGAATAAAAACAAAAACAAAAAAAAATGTTTGAAAATTTTACAATTATTAATTTTATAATAGTAATCACTCTTTTATTTAATAAAAAATAAAAATAAAAATATTCGGCCCGACGGACCGCCCCGCCCCGCCTCGTCAAAATCCGCCAATTTGGCGGTGCGAGTTTGGCGGATTTTTTTTAATTTGGCGGGCTCCAAATCCTAGGTCAACCCGCCTTTTTAGCGGTTTGGCGGGTCGGACAGACAGGTTCAACCGTTTTGCCACCCCTAATTAGAGGCAACAGATTTTGTGATTTATAGTTATTAATTAATTATCACTAATATTTTTAATAGTATACGATTATATTAAAGAGGAGTGCTACACATACAAGTCATTTGGTTTACAAGTCATACAAGTTGAGAGAAACTTAACAAAAAGTACGCTGACCCATATACGATTTTCATGGCGTGCTTCGCGTTCCTCCTTCTCCTCCTCCTCCTCTTCCTTCTTCTTCTCCTTCTTCTTCTCCTACTCTTCTTCTTCCTCCATAAAAACGAGTTTCTTGCCAAATTTGATCTCGTTCGTGCGTTCTCTCTTTGTCTTTTCATTCGTTGTTTTATCTGCGTTTATCACTGGTATTCTTGCTTCGTTTTTTTTCGATTTTCATGGTTTCTGAAATCAAGCTTTGAAATCGTTTTGAAGATAATGGAACTTCAGAAATACACCCAAACGATTACAGAAATATACCCAAACAATTACAGAAATACACCCAAAGAATTACGAAAATACACCCAAAAGATTTAAGAAATACACCCAAAATTCGTTGAAGTACACTTTATGCATAATTCAGAACTCTTTCTCTTTCTCCTCCTCATCTTCTACTGCTTCTTCTTCTTCAAAAACGATTTCAGAACTTGATGTCAAAAAACAATGAAAATCGAGAATAACGAAGAAAGAAAATAGAGAGAAAAGCACGTAAATGAAGAAGGAGAAAGAGAAGGCAAGAAACGAAAGAAAAGAAGAAAAAGAAGAAGAAGAAGAACGTGCAGCAAGAAGAAGAAGAAGGTGTAGAAGATGAGGAAGAAGATGAAAAACGTGTAGTCAAGAAGAACGAGGAGAAACACGACGATGAAGATGAAACACTTAAAAAACGAAGAAGAAGAAGAGGCACGGAAAAAGAAGAAGAATGAGAAGAAAAAGAGGAGGCATAGAGAAAAAAAGAAGAAGAAATAAATGACTTGTATGACTTATATGGAAAAACGCTTATATATGGAGAATTTCTCTTATATTTAATAGTGTGAAATTACTCTTTTTTTTTATTGATTAAATCCTAACTAAATTTTAATAAAAATACGAAGAGTACTAGGGGGCCAGCAACTTTTGTGATTTGTAGCCATCAAATAGTCATCAATGATAATTTTAATAGTGTGAAATTGATGTGAAATTTTATCCAATAACTCACTTTTTTTACTGATTACATACTGATCAAAATTTAAAAAAGTTGCTAACCCTAAACTTTTTCTTAAAATACTGCTCCTTAAACTTTCTCAATATATAATATCTCCAACTCTAGTATCCACTATCAAATTTTGCTTATTTTTCGCTTATTTTACTCGTCTTTTTTTTCACTACCAAATTTGCGGAGTAAGTATTAAATAAAAATATAATCAAATGATGACAAATATATGATGCTAGTTATTTAAATTTTTCTGGTAGGGGCCTTGGCCCCGTTTTACTACTAATAAAAAATTCTTGTTTTACTAGAAATTAATGATAAATTTAGGATATTTGTTTGGCGAAGAACTTCTCAGTTCTCACCAAAAAACACTGGCTGCAATGTGGATAGACTATTATTGAATAATTTTCAATTTTAAACATAGATCTGTTTCCTCACATTTAAGGAATCAACATAAATTATTATAAAAATGTCTTCTATAAAGCACATGGCACAATCAACACCAGAAAAAAATAAAAATAAAAAAAGACAACATGGCACGTTATATGAAGTGAGTTCGTTGTTCTCTTAAAATAAGCTTAGTTAATTATTCGCAAATATATAAAGATTTTTTATTGATCAAGCACATGCATGGCCTTATGAAGAAGCAAAAGCCAAGGGCCAAAATGCGTTAGAATCACATAAAATTAACGAACGCCAAAATATGAACAATTGGAAAAGAAAGATGAAATTAAAAGATGTAGCAAACGAAAAGGCACGAGGCAGAAAGTTCCATGGTTATCTGTACCCCACAACATGATGCTACAAAAACGTTCTCTGAATATGTTAGGACCAGCATCACAACATTATTTTATATCCCAGGCAATAGTTTCCATATATATTCAAATGATCCTTAATTCGATCCCATCTTTATTCCTCGATCGCATTCCAATCACTGGACAGCGTTACATGAAAAACATATTTCGAAATCCGACATTTATAAAACGGTGTTACCGGATATATTAGGTGCACACTAAAATTAACTATAAAAAATTTAAAATCAGTCATAAAAATAAAATATATATTAAAAATAAATTAAATTATATTTTTATTTATACACAAATACATAAATAATTTTAATATATAAATAATATTTTTGATAAGTAATATATAAGTGTTTAAATATTTTTACACAACTATTTAATAATATTATTCTTTTAAAATATCTAGTCATATAATAAACATAAAAAATAATTTATTTGCTGATGAACAATATATAATTGGATTCGCACATAAAATTCTTTTACGTTAATATTGTATTAAAGTTAAATTTAATATAAAAAAGTCAATATTTTCATAGTTTAGATAAACTCTTTCTTATATTATATTGATTTGATTAATTTAACTAATGGTTTTTATTAGATTAACTTGCACTATATAGAGTAAAATTTTGTATTTGGTTAATAGCTCCCATTATGTGATAAACTCTTTTATTAACAAAAAATGGTTCCTCTTAGTTTTCACTTTATAAGATATCCAAATTGAGGTTCATCCAGTTTGTTAAAGTTTTGAAAAGTTAGAAATTTTTTTTGAAAGCATTTGTATAAATATATTTTTAAAGTTTTTAAAGTTAAACAATATAGTATGATTACATATCAACAAGTATTTACTTTAATTCTTTTTTTAGTATATTTATGAATATTTAAATTATTTTATATGTTAAAAATAATTTTACTAACACAATGTTTATAATCTGTACTTATTAAAAGTCACTTTTTATATTATTTTACAAAATTTAATTACTACAATATTTAAAAATTATATTTAAAAATTATGTTTAATAAAAGTATTATTTTGATCCTTAATATTTGGACCGAATTTTAATTTGGTTTTTAACATTTTAAACGTCATATTTTAATCTCAAAAACTTTTAAATTTTTTATTTTAATCCCAAAATTTTTTTAAACGGACTTAATATTGTCTCACCGTTAAATTTGATACAAACAATTTGCATATTGAAGAGTTAATAGCATTCAACTTTATCATGTAACTAAAATCGACTTACCAACGAATAAGATTTTTCACTTTTTCTTTTGATTTTGAAGTATTGATGATTGATTGTTATGATTTAGAATTTTGTATAAGAAAAAAATCAAAGAAAAAATGTGTTAAAAGAATATTTTGATTATATTTCTCTAACACATAGAAAAAGATATAACTTAATTAATAACGTTATTAATATTTAAATCATTTGCTCTATAAAATATTTGTGTAAGTTTGATGGTAGAACAATATTATATTGAACACTGATAAAATTTTTTAAAACAGAAATAAAACTTTAAAAATATTAGAGGTTAAATTAAAATTTAACTTAAATATTAAGGATTAAAATAATATTTTATACAAATAAAAAAAATTAAAACTTTACCTTGGTTTTGAGTGTTAGCACTCTTTTTCACTGTACGTGAAAAATTAATTACTACTAATGTTAATAACATTTCTAGTAAGCTTAGGAGTTAGGATATCATATGGTATATGATTGAAGCGCCAAATCGCTGCATCGAAACAAAAAAAGGAAATAAAGAATATACATTGGAACTACTGGCGGCTGGAGCTTTCAATTATTAAGTGAGTAATTTATTTATAAAAAATATATAATGGTTATTATTAATTAGTGTGCGTTCAGCGCTGCCTTGAATTGACTATGACTCTTTTAGTAGGACTCGATCGATCGGATGGATCGAATTAAATAAAACAATTAAACAAACATTGAATTGATCACATGAACTTAACAATTAACACGTTCTGACAAATCTTATATATGTATATGTAAGAGCGCCAAACATATATAAACGTAAATCACTCTCACTCTCACTCTCATATTTCAACACTTATAACTCTTATTATAGGTTATAATCAAATACTTATAGTTGCTAATTTTACAGTTCTCTTTTATATAATATTTAATCAATGGTTTAAAATAACAAAAATATTTAATAACAAAAAAATAAAAAATAATTAAATTTTATTTTATTTAATATTTATTAATTATTATAATAATTTAAATAAGATAAGTTCTAGGTTTTTTTTATTTCTCTAACATTATCGTTAAAGTAAATAATTTAACTGACCATTCATTAATAATTAACGTAGATTTTGGATATCTTGGTTCTAACCATAATAGTTAGAATTTCAATTTAACTCTTAAAATCTTACAATATTATAATTTAATGAATAAATCGATTTTACAAAATTTATATTAAGTCTGACAATTTTATAATTTAAATTTTGTTAAAATTTTACGTTTACACGCTTAATTTACTTTTTCAATTTCATATAAAATTTCGATTTCTCTATCTTCATTCTAATAATTGAGTCGCTGCTTCATAATATTTGAACATATATATAATAATAAATATATAATCTTATCAGGAATACTATTTTTAAATGAGAAAAATAAATAAAATAAAAAGTTTAGCTAAACGATATATGTTAATGTTATTAATTTAATTTTTATAAAAAATATTAATTAAAATTTTAAGTTTCTAATATATTTATAAATTTAATTTTGATGTACTAACAGTATAAAACAGTTTTACACGTGCATCCAATTATATAATGTCAGTAAAAATAACTATCTTTCACATTGACCACGTAAATAGTCATTTAAAAGAACGAATATAATTGCATAACTGTGTAAAATACTTTATACTGTCAGTGCATCAAAATTAAATTCTATATTTATTTTATATTTATTGAAGTAATAAAATTTACAAAATTATTAATAATTATTTTAATATATATGGGTTTTACTAAATTCTAAAATGAATAAGTTAAGATTATAATTATATATTTTTTAAAGTTTTTTTATGCATTCAATATATTAAAAATAAATAAAAATATATTTTCAAATTTTCAACAAAATATTTTATTTTATAATATCTTAAAAAATGTGTCGTTAAAAGTTAAAACCACATCTTAGCAAAATTCATTTTATAATCCATTTCTTAATCCTTATTGGACTTTGAAACTTATTCATGAGTAATGAGTTGACTCCTTTCCATTCCTATGTCCATTCTCCATTTTTTTTTTCATTTTCAATAATTATTGTACTTACTTTAGCTTAATATCTTATCTAGTTAAAGTTAAGTTCATTACCAGGAGTCCAGGACTATAATTACCCTCTATATTATTGTTACATTCTTGTTCCTTCAATTTGTCATTCAATAGCACAATATTCTTATTTGTTTTGTGTCTGCAATCATTTATTTTGTTTGAATAAATGTATAGAAATACTAATAACTATTTTAAAGCCACTAAACAAATGATTTGACTCTCTAGAGTGTATCAAATCAAACCCATCTAAGTATTAACCTTTTTATTAAACTCTGTTCTACATCCGTCAGTTTTTTTTGTCCCCACCACATCCATTCAGGTCGGCAAATGTGTATATTCATTTTCTTCTTTTATATATAAATATTATATGTAGGCATTATTTATGTTTCTCTCGTATATCTTTTATTTTTATATTAGAAACAATTAATAAAGAAACGAGAGGAAAAAAATTTAAAATTTGTATGTTATATTATAAAAAAATATTATAAATATAATTTATATTTTTTTAAAATAAAAATGTGTATATAAAATTTATATTTAAAATTATGAAATAATTTAATATATTTAATTAAATTACCATAATTTTTAACATAAATCTCACATCAAAATAATTATATGTACAGCGTATACAAAAATTATTTTTTAATTTAGTCAAACAATAGGTTGACAGCAAGTTATTTATTTCCTCCTTTTAGAAAAGTCACAACTTTAAACACAATGTTTGGCCAGATAAACGTTTCCCCAAAGAAGAAATTAGAACAAGTAATAAATTTGGTACATAAGAAATTAAGAAATTATATTGATGCATATTTTGGTCATTCCGATACATCTTTATATCAATGAATGGTATAATTAATTAATTAATTAATTTTTTTCTTAATGTTATATGAATTATTTTTTTATTAATTTAATAATAATAATAATTAATTATAATAAAAGTACATAAAGAGTACATAAATTTAATCATAAAATATTTTTTTTAATTTTTTCTTTTTATTCATTTTAAAATTTTTAAATAAATAAAAAAATTAATAAAAAATATTTTGTAATTAATTTTATATACTTCTTATATATTCTTACTATAATAATTATTATTAACATTAAATTAATAAAAAATAATCTAAATAATACTTAATTTATAAATCTATCAAAAAATCAAAACATTGTATATAAGGAAAAAGTTAGATTGTGTCTGATTCATTAACTCATAATCTCATATTAATATTATATAAAACCATAAACGTTATAAAATGGATAAAATTTAAATAAACGTATCTACTATCTAGCAAGTAGAAAGAGAGAAAGAAATAAAATAATAAAATATTACAATGTGGGAGGGGAGGTATAGACAATAGGAGGGTAGGTGTGAGATTGACCAAACGACCTGAAAAATACCATCTCCCCCCTAACACTTGCTACGCAGTTTCTCCAACAACTCCATCTACCACTATTTAAGCCCCTTACCCACCCCACCATTCTTTTCTCAGCTTGACGTTTCCTCCTCCAAAGAGAACACCAAGCTAGAAAACACAAACCCCTTGATTGACCTTCAATTTCTATTTCATTTCAATTTCAATTTTATTTCGACATGACCACCCTAACGCAGCCACCTTCCAATGCTCTCAGTCTCAGTTACCTCCTAAAACAGCATTCCAAACGGCCCGGCCCGAACCGATTAACTGTTAAATGCGTTTACGCCTTCGAACCCACCAGCTTCGGAATCGGCTCCAACCGAGTGGACTGGCAGAGCTCCTGCGCCATTTTATCCAGCAAAGTCTTTTCGGAGGAAAAATCTTCTGCTTCCTCTAATTCCACCGGAAACAACAACTCTGCCGCTGATAACATCGCCGCTGTTAACGGCCACAAAACCGCTGTTACGGACCTTAATCTCGTCCCAATTAACGGCAGTGCAGACAGCGCCAAGCCGCTCCCTCCCAAGCCGCTAACGATTTCTGACCTCTCGCCGGCTCCAATGCACGGTTCGCAGCTTCGCGTTGCGTACCAAGGCGTTCCCGGCGCATACTCCGAGGCCGCCGCCGGAAAAGCTTACCCTAACTGTGAGGCCATACCGTGCGACCAGTTTGAGGTGGCGTTCCAGGCAGTGGAGCTCTGGATTGCCGACCGCGCCGTACTCCCGGTTGAAAACTCCCTTGGCGGATCGATCCACCGGAACTACGATCTCCTCCTCCGCCACCGCCTCCACATCGTTGGCGAGGTACAGCTCCCTGTCCACCACTGCCTCCTCGCTCTCCCCGGCGTACGAAAGGAGTACCTCAGCCGCGTAATCTCGCACCCTCAAGCTCTAGCTCAGTGTGAGCACACTCTCACAAAGCTCGGCCTCAACGTGGCTCGCGAGGCCGTCGACGACACCGCCGGCGCCGCAGAGTTCGTGGCAGTCAACTGCCTCCGCGACACGGCTGCAATCGCGAGCGCTCGCGCGGCAGAGCTGTATGGACTCCAGGTTTTAGCGGATGGGATCCAAGACGACCCGAGCAACGTAACCCGATTCGTGATGCTGGCACGAGAACCGATAATTCCCCGTACAGATAGGCCGTTCAAAACGAGCATTGTTTTTGCGCACGATAAGGGCACTTCGGTACTTTTCAAGGTGCTATCGGCGTTCGCCTTCAGGAACATAAGCTTGACGAAGATTGAGTCGCGGCCGCACAGGAACCGTCCGATCAGACTCGTGGATGATGCGAACGTTGGAACGGCCAAACACTTTGAGTATCTATTCTACGTTGATTTTGAGGCGTCCATGGCAGACGTTAGGGCGCAGAACGCCTTGGCAGAGGTGCAGGAATTCACCTCTTTCTTGAGGGTCTTGGGTAGTTATCCCATGGACATGACCCCTTGGACACCCTCTTCCAGAGGAAATTAGCATTTTCTTTTAAATTAATTAATTAATTTGTAATTTTGAGTTTTCTGAACATAAGTACAAAATAATTATTTCATTATTTCGATTCTCTTTTACAGGGGATTGTATTTATGTTCCTAAACTTATTTTTTTTTAAAATTAAGTTTGAAAAGTTTTAAAATATACGGAATTTTGGTGTGAAGAATGACTATGATTCTTTTACGAATAATTTGTAATTATTGTACGTATATATAAAGTAAAATAATTTTATATCTATATCTTATTATATAATATTATATTAATAAAAATAATTTATTTTATATTAAATACATAAATAATTATATAAAAAAATAAATATAATTATACAATTGTATCATTTTACATTTTATAGTGTATTTAAATCTTACTCTATAATGAAATGCCATTGTATTTAAGAAAAGAGGAGAAAAGTGTAGATAATAATGGAGTATTTTTGGGATAACTTCTTGGAACTTGGAACTTTGTGTAGACGCTCATGTACTCTTTTGTGCCCCTGCATCACTGTGTGTGTTTCTTAAATCTTAAGCTTGTCATTTCTTATCTCTTTTTGCCATTTATCTGAACTCTGAACTTGCTAATGATACCTATTTTATTGTAGCTAATTTACTAATAAATAAATAATATTTATTAAATTGTAAATATTTTATTTTTTATATTATAAAAATAAGTTAGACAATTTAAACACTGCAATAAAAAAAACTATAAAATTAATTTCTATATGTATTTCAATCCTAATAAGCGTGAAGGTGAAATACTAGCATATTCAATAAGAAAAAGCTAGTTTATATTCAATTTTGGGGATGAAAACGTAATTATCTTACAAAATATCTTGTAACACTGTAAATACTTTTCCTTGAAGCAAATTGATACTGAAACGTACCCATCAAATATCTTTTAAATATTTATCTTACAAGGGAACTAATATTAATTAATTCTTTATTCTTTTATACTAGTCCCCATCATTTTCCATAATTTAATGGAATTAGTATAGTATTTTGGCGAACACTACCAACCACTACCCTAAATATTTGTTAATTATAAGCTCACAACTAGCCCGTTGTCAGATTAGTATATTAGCTAGTGGAACCAACAAAAAAGCATTAGATTTTGTTATTGTCCGAACTGCCCCTTGATTTCGGTACATCATTTTGTAATTTACCAGTTATGCAGCAAACTAGGTAGGCATTGGGCCACAAGCACCACAACTTGCACACACGAAAATAAAGCCTAAGAATGCAAGGAACCAACCTCTGCCTCAATGCTCACCAACCCGAACTTGTGGAGTGCCTCAATTCACATTTCAAGATTGGTTGCTGCAGCTGAGATATAGTTGAGATGATATATTAATATATTTTTTAATATATTATATTTGAGTTTGAATTTTAATAATATTAACTAATGAATAAAATCTTTTAAAATTGTCGAATATGTGAGTAAATAATATATTTATATTTATGATGTAATATCTAAAATTAAAATTTGTTAAAGCAAAAGACAAAGTCAAAACTTAGAATGCACCCTCACCAAATCTTGTCCCGGTTGGTCATATTGTCTTTTTATTCCATTTTGGACCAACCAATTAAATGTTTTATAATCTACACTTTTTGAAAACTATTTTTTAATCCAACATGCCTTAATTGAACTCATCAACCCGGAAATCAAAATAAAGAGAGAGTATAACAACGCTTTTTTTAAATTAATTAAGTTTATTTATGTTTAGTGGGTCTGGAATGTAGTCCATTATTCACATTGTTTACAATTTTCGTTATTTATCTAGCAGAAATTGTGAATAACGTGAACAATAGGCTGCACTTTCGTCTTTTAAAATTATCTTTTTAAAAATTCTACTTTCGTCTTTTACACTTTAATCATTCACCAACCTTTTTACTGCCACATACCCCCTTCCAAATCCTCATTGCATCGTCGGTTCCTCCCTCACTAGCCAGCCTCAGCGCCACGGAGCTTCTTTTCCATCAAGCCGTCGGTTTAGAATGAAAATAACCATCCACGTACCTAGTAAAATGAACATCCAACAAATTTTATTGTATCTACTTAAATCTAATCCAAATTAAATTAAATGAACATCCACTTTAGAATGAAAATAATATTCACATTTCTAGTAAAATGAACATACAGCAAAGTTTATTGTATCTACTAAATCCAATCCAAACTAAATAAATTTCCATTTTAGAATAAAAATAGCTATCTCCATGCTTAGTAAAATGAACAACAATTCACCTAATTAACCTAAAGAATAAAAGTCATATCCAGAAAAAGGGGAAAAAGAAGAAAGAGAAAGATGAGGAGGATGAGCACCATGGCAGCAGAGGGAGGACGGTGGTGGAGGGAGGACGATGACGAGACAGCAGCAGCGCCACCCAAGGATCGCGAGGCAGCAGCAACGACGCCCGTGGAATGCGAGACAGCTGCAGTGGCGCATGGGGAACGCGCGCGATGGCATCACTCGTGTGGCAGCAGCCGGCAACAGCAACCTGGATGATAGGTTGATTGGATTGATGGCTCCATCGATGGTTCACTCTCCAGTGGCTTTTACTAGAAATTACAGCGCTTTATAACGACAAACCGACATGATGCAGCAGCAACGCCGCCAGAAAAGAGTGATGCGAAAATAGCGGCAACTGCACAAGGAAGCAACAGCGGCGCAATACAGCTTTAGCAATCGGCGAGGGCGCACTGCGAGATTGCGGGAAGGCGCATTGGGGTGAGCGGCGGAGGGGGAGGAGTGTCGGATTGAACGGTTGTGTGAGTGGCGGAGGAGGAGGGGGGTTGAAATTGAATAGACGTGGTGTCACAGTGTGTTCGGAGGAAATTGCATTTCCTAATTCTAATTATTTAAATTCAAATTCTGATTTTATAATTAATTTAAAATTAATTAATTTTTTAGATTGTTGTTTACGTTGTTTAATATTTATATTGTCTTCCTATACTTTCTCAATCAAATATATTTATTAATTATGCTCTAACATCAATAGAATAGGAACATACTAGTGCATGTACCTATGTCTCGCAGGGACATACAAAAACAAAATATTTGAAATAAACCCGATGCATTTTGAGACTAAAGGGATATCAGTGATAAAAGTGAAGGAAAATAATTAAGTATAGAGTGGTATATATATAGTTTACTCATTTTTAAGGTTTTCTACTGTTAAATTCAAGAGCAACATAAGTACAAAATCCATGTTCAATGATTTCAAGAGTCACACATGTAATACTAAAACTAATGTAATCGACATAATGATTAGAATTGTGATACAGCCCGTTTGAAGAAAAACAAGTTCATTTGAAAATATATATTAAAAAGGAACAGATAAATAGAGTAACTACATATAGATATTGCTGCATGTTTAAGTTCCGCTAAAAATTTGAAAACAATAAATTACGACTGTAACTGAAATTATATTAACAAAACTCCATCAAAATACCATTGTTGAATACTGTGATTGTGAGAGAGTCCAAAAATTGAATTGGCTTAATCAGTTGTGTATATATGTATACAAGGTGATGGTCTAACTAACTCTGCATCTAGTCTAACTAATTAATATAACTAATTTAGGTCCTAACTAACTTGTTAAGTTATAACAGATTGTACAAGTATATGCTATGACTAATACCCCCCTCAAGTTGGAGCATACATGTTGTATATTCCGAACTTGGCCATAAGAAATTTGAACTGAGGCGCTGGGAGAGCCTTGGTGAGTAAATTTGCGAGTTGAAGCTTGCTCGGTACGTGGATGAGTTTGACGATCCCTGCTGCCACTTTTTCTCTAACGAAGTGGCAATCGATTTCAATGTTCTTGGACCTTTCATGTAGATTCGAATTGGTGGCCATTTGAATGGCTGAGATGTTGTCACAAAAATCATTGCTGAATTCACCTCGACATGCATGAACTTGAGAAGGGTAATGATGGAAAGAACTTCACAGGCAGCGTTGACTAGAGCTCTGTACTCTGCCTCTGTTGAGCTCCTCGAAACTACATCTTGCTTCTTGATCTTCCATGACACTAATGAATCTCCTAAGAACGTGCAATAGTCGGTCGTGGACCTCCGTGTGTCGAGGTAGCTGCCCCAGTTAGCGTCTATGTACATGGAGAGGTGAAATTTAGATTTTGATGAGAAGAGTAATCCCTGGCCAGGTGCTGCCTTCAAATACCTGAGGACATGGTGCACAGCTTTGAGATGAGAAGTTTAAGGATTTGCCATGTATTGAGCCAATTTTACCATGGCAAAAGTGATGTCTGGCCGAGATATAGTGAGATATATGAGGCGGCCAATTAATCTGCGATAACTCGAAGCATCAGGGATAGGATCATCTTCGTCAGCCCTAAGTTTCAGATTAATATCCATGGGTGTATTGGCAGGTTTGCACCCTAAGAAACTAGTCTCCTCTAATAATGGGAGTGTATATTTTCGCTGAATCAGAGTAATCCCATCTTTTGATTTGGCAAGCTCAGGACCAAGGAAGAACTTAAGGTCACCCAAGATTTTAAACTTGAAGATGGATTGAAACTTGTATTTAACATTGTCCACCATTTCATATTTGGGATCAGCGATGATGATGTCGTCCACGTACACGATGAGATAGGTAGTTGCCTCACCCTCTCCTAGAGCGAAAAGAGAGTAATCCTTTCTGCATTGTGTAAAGCTATGGGTGGTCAGTGTGTTGCAAAATTTAGTGAACCACTGCCTTGATGCTTGTCGCAACCCATACATGGAATGTGTGAGTTTACAAACTAACCCCTGTTTCCGCTGAGGATGACCCAAAGACAATTCCATGTAGACTTCCTCATTAAGTTCACCATTGAGGAATGCATTATTATATCTAGCTGTAGGAGGCTCCAATTCTTGACTGCAACAATGGTAACTAAGGTTCTCACAGTGGTGATCTTTGCTACGGGACAGAATGTGTCCCTAAAATCAATACCAGCTTGTTGAGTATATCCTTTTGTAATCAAGTGTGCCTTATATCTCTCTAATGAGCCATCAGCCTTTAGTGTAGCTTTGTACACCCAACGACAACCAATGGCTCGTTTGTCTGGTGGTAAAGGTATGAGGACCCAAGTGTTGTTGGCCTCAAGCGCATCAAGTTCCTCTTGCATAGCCTGTCTCCATTCTTCGAACTGAACTGACTGGTGGTAAAATTGAGGCTCAGGTATGGTGTCTAATTGTGCGACGAAGTTAAGGTATGTGAGATTAAGGAAATGGTTACTAATATGATTGGCTAAGTGATAGGGAGTAGAGGTGTGGCAGACGTAGTCATTGGGGTAAGGAGGAGATTGAATGTGTCTAGTTGATTTTCTTAGTTGTTTGGGTGGGGAAGTGATGGTGTTTGGTGTTGCTTCTTGATGTTGAAGTTTTGAGTGTATGACGGTTGGAGTCGGCTGTGAGAATGGAGAAGAGATGTGATCAAGAATTGGTTTAGGAAGTACAAAGTCATTGAACAAGTCCTCATTAGACTGCAGATGAGGTGAGGTATTAAAAGGCATAATATGTTCATGGAAAATGATGTCTCTTAAGATAAAAAATTGTTTGGCTCTAAGGTTGTAGAGTTTGTAACCTTTGTAACCAATTGGATATCTAATGAAGACCGAAGAATCAGCTCTAGGACAAAATTTGATTTTGGAGTTAGAGGTGTTTGCTGTATATACAAGGCAACTGAAATTTCTTAAGGCATCATAGTTGGGTGTCTTTCCAAATAGCAGTTCAAAGGGAGACTTAAATTGTAATAATTTGCTTGGGTTCGATTGATTAGGAAAGCTGCAGTGATGATGCACTCCCCCCAAAAGGAAATAGGGACTTTTGACTGAAAGAATAAGAATATGGCCACATTCAACAGATGCTAGTGCTTTCTCTTTATAGCAGCATTTTGTTGGGGTCGATAGGGGCATGGGAATTGATGCAGAACACATCTCTTCTGCAGAAACTCCTTAAGTGCAAGTTCCTTAGCATTGTCAGACCCGAGACATTTTATCGTAATTCCAAACTGAGTGTCAGTCATTGCAAGGAAATCCTTCAAGCAACCTGTGGCTTCAGATTTATTATTCAGCATATAAATCCAAAAAATCTGGTTACATCATCAACAATGGTTAGAAAGAAACGTTTTACATTATAAGTGGGAGTATGATAAGGTCCCACACATCATAATGACTAAGGTCAAAAGCGTTAGAAGATATGTGATTATGTGACTCAAAGGGAAGCTTCTTGAATTTAGCTAAATGGAAAATTTCACAAGTATGTCAACTTAATTTATTCGATAAATGCAAAATACTATCTAAGTATTCTAGAATGTTAGAAGGTACATGACCAAGACGTGTGTTCCATAAATCTAGACTACACAAATTTATTGAGATAGAATCAGTAGGAGAAATATGACTAGAAAGAAAAGAATTTGAGGAATTCTGTGATCCATGCAGTGCCGAATTGGTTGGGATTTCTGTTCTTAGGATGTAAAGTCCTTGTTGCAAGTCACCCTTCTCAATCGTCTTCAAACACTTGTTGTCCTGAATAGTGAAGTAATTAAAACCAAAAGTGACAGCGATTGTGGAGTTAACAAGAAAGACTGAAATTGAAAGTAAATTGTCACGAAACTCAGGGACATAAAGCACATTTTGGAGAGATATATGCTTATTGAGAGTAATTGAACCTATGAAATTGGCAGAGAAAATGTCATCATTAGGCAAGGAGACAGAAAAATTCTTCAAAGTATGTATTGAGGTGAATAGAGATAAATCATAAGCAATGTGAATGGTTGCACCACTATCCAAAATTCAAGAATTATGAGATAAATTTGACCTTAACATCGATGCATTGAGAACGATACCTGCTGGAGTTGAAACTTCCGTTGATTCATTTGATGAAATATATCTTGGATCTTGTGATTATTCAGCAAAGTTAGGAGCTGTTGAACTTATGTTGGAGCCAAATTTGGGCTAATTTGTGCATCTGAAGTGGACTGAGATGTGGAGACATGATGAACTGAAGGCTTCATGTTCCTTCCTTTGCCAAAATTTGGAGGATAACTGTGACTTTTGTAACATTTATCGATAGTGTGCCCAAGAATTCCACAGTGCGAGCAGAGGGGTCTATCGCCATGCCTTTGCTGCGACCTTGAGATTGTGTTGGTTGCTGATTTCTCGCCAGAAAGTCTACTTGATTCTGGGAAGCAGAATTGAGTGAAGCTCCTATTGCCCTATGTTTTTCTTCTTGTGTTACAAGAGAAAGGACTTTGTTAATTATAGGAAGAGGTTCCAAGAGCAAGATTTTCCCGTGAATCTATGAAAAGGATTCATCCAATCCCATGAGGAAACAGTGGATATACTCAGCTTGAAGAAACTCTTGCATGGCACGCACATCACTGCAATTGCGTTGCACTGGACGATATGAGTTCAATTCTTCCCAAAGAACCTTGTGAAGTATCGTGACACAGACATGGCAACTTGTCGAAGATTCATCAAATCGCGCTTTAATTCGAACACGCAATGGCTATTTTCATGTTGAAAATGCTCCTTCAAATCGTTCCACAACTCTGCTGCAGAATCTGTGTACGAGAGAGGTAGCAATTTCTTTTATAACAGAATTAAAAATCCATGTGCTTATTACGTCATTCACGCACTACCAGTTCTCAAATTTCTCTGTTTCAGTAATTGGATCTGATTTAGGTATCGATCCAGTGATGAAACCAAGCTTACGTTTGGCATTGAGGGCTTTCTGCATCGTGCGACTCCAAGAATGATAGTTGTCCTCAGCGAGTTGTTGAGTGACCAAGATTAGACCGGGTTATAAGCAGGGGCGGAGATACATACAATTAAACGGGGGCAATGCCCTCCCCCCCCCCCCATTTTAATTTTTATTTGAAAAAAAATAAAATGGTCTAGCCCCCCCCCCCCTTTTATTTTCCAGCCCCCTCCCTTTTTGTTCCATAACTTTTCCAGCCCCCCTTTTAATTCATACAAAAAACCTAGCCCAATAGCCCATTCCCACCCCCTTTTTTTATTTCCCAATTCCCAGCGCCCCCCTCCCTTCCTACCTTCACTTTCTAGAATTCTAGGTAACAACTTTTCCTATTCTTCTTCTTCTTTATCTCTTTAATTTTCTTAACTTTTACCTCTTTGACTCTTTTTTTTTTTTATTTGCAGACTAAAAAGAAGATAGTAGTTCAACAAGTGGTTCTTCACTCCTCTTTCTAAAAAAAGTTCTATTTTTATTCTTTTTTATTTCAAGAAAATTATTGAAGACATAGTCATACAAAAATAGAACAAATGAATTGTATTTAATCTAGTATTGTACTTTTTTTTATTTTTTTATTATTTTTCTGTTAGTTTTGTCTAATTTTTTTTATATTTTTTATATATTTAGTTATTTACTTAATCTATTATTATTTGTTAATTAAGTTTATGTTATTATATATTAGTTTGTATATTTAGTTTTTTTATTAGTTAACTATTTAATTACAATTTTATATTATTTATACTACAATGTTAGTATTATTGTTCTGAATTTTAATATCTTATTTTGAATTGAAATATAATTTTTATATTTTATAAAGATTTAGATTGTAATTTACATTTTTTGCTAAATATATTTTTAATTATAGAAACTTATTTGGCCATTTGAATTATGACTAAGTTCAAAACCATTGATACATTTTTTAAAAGAAAAGATCAAGAGAATGAAGATGCTTCTACTATTACTACTCCAATACTTGAGGGGTCATCAAATTTTATTACTTCAAGTTCTCCATTGAATAGCTCAAAGCGTCCACAACTTCTTCCAAATCAACGGGATATTTTTCGTTTGGAAAAAGATCCTGGAATGCGGCCAATGATTTGGAAGTTTCCTCCAAATAAAAGAGATGAAATCCGTCGGGCTTATACTAAAGTTGGGCCAAATCAACCAATTCTTGATAATTATCCATTTTCTGGTGATAAAAGTCATCGTCGCTTTCAAGTTTCATGGTTTAAATTGTTTCCATCTTGGTTATAATATTCTATAGAAGATGATGCTATATATTATTTTTCATGCTTTCTTTTTGCTAAGGAACCTTCAATCAATACGGGTTCAAATGCTTTTATTGAGAAAGGGTTCAGGAATTGGAAGAAAGTAAATAGTGGAAAAGAATGTGCTCTTTTGAATCACATTGGCAAAGGTCCCAACTCATTCCATCATAAGGCGCTGAAATCATGTGATGATTTGATGAAACAATCACAACATATCGACAGACTTCTCATAAGCAAACATCAGAAGAAATTGAAAAGAGTCGAATTTGACTAGGAGCATCTATAGATTGCATTAGATGGTTGACATTTCAAGGTTGCGCATACAGAGGATATGATGAAAGCCAAAGTTCAAACAACAGAGGTAACTTTTTGGAAATATTGAAATTTTTGGGATCTTACAATGAAAGAGTGAAAAAGAATGTTTTAAAAAATGCTCCAAAAAATGCTAAGTATACTTCAAATAATGTCCAAAAAGAAATTCTATATATTTTTGCTACTAAGGTGAGAAATTCAATTAGAGAAGAGATTGGAGATGCCACATTTTGTATTATTGTTGATGAAGCTAGAGATGAATCTAAAAAGGAGCAAATGGCCATTGTTTTGAGATTTGTTACTCTAGATGATTTTGTTAAAGAGAAATTCTTTGATCTTGTGCATGTCACTGATACATGTGCAACAACTTTAAAGAAAGAATTGGTTTCTGTCCTTTCTCATTATAATCTCCAAGTTGAAAATATTAGGGGTCAAAGGTATGATGGTGCTAGCAACATGCGGGGTGAGTGAAATGGTTTGCAAGCTTTGTTTCTTAAAGATTCTCCACAAGATACTATGTACATTGTTTTGCTCATAGGTTACAATTAGCCTTGGTGGCAGCTTCAAGAGAGGTACTTCAAATTCATGAATTTTTTACTCAATTAAACTCTATCGTCACTATTGTTAGTGCTTCTTCAAAAAGACATGATCAATTACAAGAAGCTCAAGCAATTGAAAATGCAAACTTGGTTGCTCAAAATGAATTAGAAACAGGCAAAGGTGCGAATCAAATAAGCACTTTACAAAGAGCTGGGGATACTCGATAGAGCTCTCACTTTAATTCTATTTGCAGTTTGGTAAAAATGTTTACTGCTACCAACATTGTTCTCAATAATATCATTGAAGACGGGACAACTTATACACAAAGAGGTGAGGCTTATGGTGTTAGTAAAATATTATTGTCATTTGAATTTGTTTTCACTTTGCACTTGATAAAAGAGATTATGGGAATCACTAATGTTCTTTGTCAAGCACTACAACGACAATCTCAAGATATTCTTAATGCAATGCATATTATTTCTACATCAAAGTTACTTCTTCAACAATTAAGAGATGGTGAATTTTGCAATTTTCTTGCAAATGTTAAAGATTTTTGTGAAAAGTATGAAATTGAAGTCCCTAATATGAGTGCACAATATGTTTTTGGAAGAGGTCAATCTCATCGACCAAGTGTGATAGTTGAGCATCATTATCAAATAGATGTATTCTTGGCAACAATTGACTCTCAAATACAAGAGTTGAATAGTAGATTTAATGAGCAAACAATAGAGCTTTTGACTTTGAGTTGTGTTTTGGATCCTAAGGACAATTTCAAATCATTTAATATTGAAGAAATTAGCAAGTTAGCAGAGAAGTTTTATCCCTTGACTTTCCTTCTAATGAGCTAAATATTTTGAAATCTCAGTTGCAACATTATCAACATGATATACCAAATCATTTGAAAGGAATTGGTACACTTTCTGAATTGTGCAACAAGTTGCAAGAAACGGGAAAATCAAGAATTTATCACATGGTTGATAGATTAATACGTCTTGTTTTGACTCTACCAGTGTCTACAGCAACAACAGAAAGAGTTTTTTCAGCAATGAAAATTGTTAAGACAAGACTTCGAAGTAAGATGGCTGATGAATTTCTTGCAGACAATTTGGTCATCTATATAGAAAAGGAATTAGCAGCTATTTTCGACACAAATTCAGTTATAGATGATTTTGAAAATAGAAAAAAATGTCGAATAGCCTTTTCATGATACAAAACTGTAAGTGGTAACTTTTAGTTTTATATATTATTGTCTTACTTTGATTGAGATTATATATTTAATTTTTTTTTTAATTTTATCAATAGAAATAGTAATATAAAATATTTTTAGTAAATTATTAAATACCGCTCCCTAAATAGTTAGTCTAGCTCTGTCCCTAGTTATAAGGATCCACAACCATTGATGAAGCTGAAGAAACCGCAAATGAAGATGAAGCTGGCTGTGCCATGGTTGGTGGAATTAGGAGAAGAAAAAAATGACGCTTCTTTTCAAGTCTCGTTGATCGAAATTGCTGTTTCTATCAAGAACACAGGTGAAGCACGCGCATTCTCATCAAACTCAGTTGTGTGAGTCAAGGAAAGAGGAAGAGGGAAGAGGGAAAGAAGGAGAAGAAGAAAGGTTCAAGAAAAAATTGTTTCTGATATCATGTTGAATACTATGATTGTGAGAGAGTTCAAAAATTAAATTGGCTTACTCAATTGTATATATGTGTATATAAAGTGATGGTTTAACTAACTCTGCATCTAGTCTAACTAATTAATATAACTAATTCAGGTCCTAACTAACTTGTTAAGTTATAATAGATTGTACAAGTATATGCTATGACTAATAACCATCTTTTGAAAAGAACTAAAGTGGTTGTTGAGATTAATAGAGAATAAAATCTATGAATATAATCAATGTGTATATTCTAAGTTATATGAATCACAACCGACAAAAATATTTTCAAAGATGAACTGTTCCATAATTTATGTACATATATATTGAATTAATTATGTGTTATAAAAAAAATCATCACATAATGTGCACAAAACTAAAGTATTTTGAAAAAAAAAAGAACAGAAAAATCATGCTACTCACTTATGATTCATACTTCATGTTCATAATATGTTAACAATAATCTCATGTTCATATATATATATATATATATAAGGGTTATGTTACGTATATACTAAAATCAGCCACTAAAGTCAGCCACCAGTATAAAATACATACTGAAATATAAATATATATTAAAAATAAATTAAACTACACATATATTTATACACAAATATATTAGTAGCTGATTTTAGTGGCTGATTTTGGTGTACAAATAGTATTTCTCTCTATATATAATAAGTGTATTATAGAGTTATAGCTTAAATATGTGAGATAATAAAGTGCATGATAATCCAATTGAAGGGTTTTCTTAGAATAGAAGTGAATGAACATTGCCTCCACAGACCACACCACACATCAAATACAAAAAATGCAAGAAGCCAAAGTCAAAGTGGCTAGTGAGATTAAATCTCCATTTTGGTCCTTGAGATTCATGCGATTACTTATTTTGGTTTTTGAAATTTAAAATTATTTATACTGATCCTCCAGATTCAAGTCTCGGCACCAATGTGGTCTTTTAACTCTTTTCGGCGATAACTAGACAAACAGAATGTTGAGATGGCACCCTTCCTGCCACGCTGAATGATGAATAAACGACATCGTTTACCCTTGGTATCCAAACAAGTAAGAAATGTCATCGCTTTGTATATGAAGGGAGAAAAAACGATGGAGACCCAAAATAAAGTATTATTCTTCTTCTCTACCTCCACTATTCTTCATTTCTGACTTGTTTGGGCACCAAGGGTAAACGACGTCGTTTACTCATCATCCAGCGTAGCAGAGAGGGTGCTATACCATCACTCCGTTTGGCTAGTCATCGTCGGAAAGAGTCGAAGGACTATATTGGTGCCCGGACTTGAATCTGAAGGACTAGTATAGATAATTTTAAATTTCGAAGACCAAATTGAATAATCGCGTGAATCTCAGGGATCAAAATGGGTATTTAGTCGGCTAGTGATCTCACGTTAAAGTTCCTCAAGTTTCAGTTTCTATCTGGTATTTTGTATTTGGCCTCTTCTAATGTTTTCGAGTTTTATATGATCCCATTACTGGATTATTTTTTTATTTACGCACTATATATATGAATGTGTGAGGTATCTTTCTTTATTTCCCTTAAAAACCACTCTTCTTATATGCTAGCGACCTCGTCCTGGAGAATTCAAAAACATGTTCTTAAGACTCCTAAATTTACTTAACTGTTGTTGACACCCTCATATTCCTCCTTAATCACGCAAATAATTACTCAATTTTATAATAGACACTTATATAATCAATACTCATCTCTGATTAGTCGTCGTGTGCTTTGCACTCTTTTGTATGATAACATTTTAACGTGTTCATCTCTTCAACCTCTCTGAATTCTTGTACATAATAAACAACACTGGCTAGTGTTACAACCTGTGCTGAACAACTTGTAAGTGCTTGTTTAGGTGCCATTATCTTGATAAAAAATTTTTTTTTTTATTTTTTAGTGTGTTTAGCAAATTTCTAGTAGTAAAAATAAAAGTACTAAAAAAATAAAAAAAATATTTTTTGAAAAGCTATAATTTACATCTTTTTTTTTTAAAAGATATTTTTCTTTAAAAAAAAGATATTTTTTACATAATAAATAAACAAAAATGTACTTTTATGTTGTTATACCCAAACATAATTGATAGATAAAAAGATCTTTTTGCATGAGATATCCAAACATAAAATTAATTTTACTTTTCCATAAGATCTTTTAAAAAACGATAACTTGAAAAAAATATTTTCTTAGAAGTTCACCCAAACAAGATATGACATGAGTTAACGTTGTATCCTCTTAGAAACAGAAGATGATTAGAGAAAGAAAATATGATATCAGTTATCATTAGCTATTGATAAGAACAAGAAAAACGCTAAGAATATGACGGAGAGCTCTGCTAGAATTTTTACACAAGAAAAAGATCTAATTCAACGAAGTACTAAGAAAGTCAAGACGCGAGAAGAGGTTGATCTCAATCATCCTAGCAACATGATAATCTCCTCAGACCTGCGAGAAGATATGACCGACGGAAACATGAAGGTGTCATACAAGGAGTCTCTGCTTACGCCCATTGGACCAAGACTGGAGGAGAGTCCCAGCGTGATGGAGGAGGTGCTCGAAAACGCCTCTGATCTGGAGGACAGATGGTACAAGGAAGACAAATGGAATAGAACGGACGAACAACCGTTTGATCTGTGTCCTGTTATTCCAGTATCGAAAGAAGAATTTGAGGACTGGTGCAGACCTTGGAAGTCAGCACTTGTTGTGAAAGTCCTAGGCAAACGTGTGGGGCTAGCGTTCATGGAACAACGACTACAAAGAGACTGGGTGAGAAAAGGTAAGATTGATGTAATTGATATGGACTGTGACTACTTTCTAGTCCATTTTTCAGATGAAGAAGATTATTCTCATGCTTTGATGGAGGGTCCTTGGATGGTGGCAGGACACTCTCATAGTTCAAAGGTGGAGGCCTTTCTTTCTCACGTCAGAGCATCGAGTTAGAAAAATAGCGGCCTGGGTCCGAATCCCGAACCTCCCCATCGAACTCTATAATCAACGTTTCCTATGGAGAGTTGGATCGACGATAGGTCAGATGATCAAAATTGATTGGACAACGTCTATACACTCGAGGGGCAAGTTTGCTAGAATTTGTGTGGAGTTTAATCTCGCCAAGAAACTGGTGCCAAAGATCTCGGTGATGGGGAGTGAACTCAATATTGAGTATGAAGGTTTGCATCAAATTTGCTTTACGTGCGGCAAGTACGGCCATCGAGCTGACATGTGTACTGAAGCTCCGACCAATGAAGCTCCGCAGCCAAAAAATCACCGGCGAGGTTAGCCATGCCGGAGTTGAATCCAACCAAAAAAGGAATGAGGACCAACATGGAAACAATCCACATTTAGTGTCTCAACATGATTCTGGCAACGGGCAAAATCCTCCTGATTTTGGGCCTTGGATGTTGGTTAAAAAACCAATTCGAAAAAGGAAATATTCTAACACAACATATAAAAAGAAAGTGATAAAGACACCTGATCTCATTCCAATCTTGGAAGAGCATGAAAATAATGAAAGTCTTGGCCAAGGCTTGGGATCAAAATTTCACGTCCTGCAGGAAGAGTTAGAAGAAGATTTGCAAGTGCATGAATGTAAGAAGCCCAAGGGGAAGCTTTTAATATTGGTTCTGGGCCAAGGGAAAAAAAGGCCCAACTTACCCAAGTAAGAACTTTTACTAGCCATAAAAAGCCTATCAAAGTGGGGGCCAATAAAAATTCCTTGAATCCAAAAAAGGCCTCCATGAAGGCCCACAGTCTCAAAAATAGTCATACCACTAAAGAGAAGAGTGCAACCCCAAAGGTAAGCTCTCCCGAAAAAGCACAATGTGAAAAGCTGAATATTTCAGAACCCTTCTCTCAAATACAAGCAAAGGCCAAAGACCCTGAAAAAGAGGCGATGGAGCGTGTTATGTTGGAAAGCATGAGAAGACTTCAGAAGGAGCAACAAGAGTTTTTTTCGATACCAACAAGGTCTGGTGAGTTCTTGGAAGAACATATTGCTACTAATAATTTCCTTAATCAACTGCCGCCGCGTAAGATCATAGATCGCAGCGATCACGATAGAATCGGTAGAGGAGGAAGACCACCAGATAATAATATCGGGGGTTCTTCTAGTAATGAAGTGTCACAAGCGACGACATCCGTTGTGAGGTCCGGTTCAGTGATAAGGGAAAATGCTCAAGCTTGACCGTGGTTCTTGGTAACCTTCCTTCTTGTTTTGTCCTTATGAATAGTATTATTGCTTGGAACTGTAGAGGAGTGGTGGGAAAGAATTTCGCTTTCTTTATTAAGGAATTGAAACGTGAATATCATGCTGGTATGATTATTCTTTTTGAGACTCAGATTAGTGGGGATCGAGCCAAAGAAGTACGAGATAAGTTGGGTTTTGATGGGTCCTTCACTATTGAAGCTTTGGGGAGGTATGGTGGGATTTGGATCTTATGGGGACTCAGGATTTTGGAGGGTGGATATTGTGAGGCATAGCAGACAAGTTGTTCACCTCAGAGTATCTAGCAACAACTCTAAACGGTGGTTCCTGAGTGCAGTTTATGGCTCCCCGCAGAAAATTTACAGAAGAGAGTTGTGGAATGATCTGATAGACTTTGCTAGTGATATTAGTAGTTCTTGATGCGCTATTGGGGACTTCAATGCTCTCCTTCATGATTATGAAAGAAGGGGAAGCGTGGCTAGAACCAACCCAGGAGCTTGCCCAGACTTCCAAGCCTGTGCGTCTAATTGTGGTTTGGTGGATTTGGGCTTTGTGGGTTCGTCGTTTACTTGGAGAAGAGGTAACTTGGTGGAAAGGTTGGATAGGGCCCTTAGCAACATGGATTGGCATATCAGGTTCCCTGAGGCTTGTGTTCGACACCTCCCAATGTTGAAGTCTGACCACTCGCCTATTTGCCTCCAGTTATCTTTTAATGCACCTATTAATAGAGGGCGTCGCCCTTTCAGATTTGTTGCGGCTTGGCTAACTCACTCGGACTTTGACAGTATGGGGAATAGATGCTGGAAGGTAGATAATTCTTGGACTGCAAATATGCTAAACTTCAAGAAATCTCTTCAAGATTGGAATACTTCGGTGTTTGGTGATATTTTTTAGAGAAAGAAAAAGATCCTAAGGCTGAATGGCATCTCTAATAGATTAACCTAAGAGAGCAACAGGTTTTTGAAAGATTTACAATTTCAGTTATGCCGAGATTATGAGGAGGTTCTTGCTCAAGAGGAGTTATTGTGGTTCCAGAAATCGAGAAGCAAGTGGTTAGAGTTCGGCTACCGAAATACTAAATTTTTCTATGGCTCTACCATGGTGAGGAGAAGAAGAAACAAAATCCTCACTATTCAAAATGATGAGGGCGAGTGGTTAATAGAAATCAAGGATCTGGAAAATCGGGCTGTATCCTTTTATGCGAAACTTTACTGTGATTATTCTGATAATGTTCCTTTTATTATTTCTAACGCCTTTCCTGAGCTAAATGCTGCTAACTTTGAGAGGATAGGTCAGTTGGTATCCCCCTTGGAGATTAAAGAGGCTGTGTTTGCTATGGGCAACCTTAAAGCTCCGGGAAGGGATGGTATCCAAGCTGTCTTTTACCAGCAACATTGGCATAAGGTTGGTGCTTATCTTTGTAATCTTGTTCAGAATATTTTCAGGAACCCAACTTTGGTTAGCGATATCAATGAGACTCTCCTAGTCCTTATTCCTAAAATTGAACCGGTCTCCAGCCTCAAACACATGAGACCTATCAGTTTGTGTAATGTCTCGTATAAGGTGGTTACAAAAATGTTAGCAAAACAGTTGCAAACTTTGATGGCTAAGTTGGTCAGGCCAACTCAAACTAGCTTTGTTCCGGGAAGGCATTCATCGGATAATATTATTATAACCCAGGAGATTATTCATTCGATGAGGAGCAAGAAAGGTGGAAAAGGTTGGATGGCTATTAAAATCGACCTCGAAAAAGCCTATGACAGATTAAAATGGTCTTTTCTAAAGGACACCCTGGTGGACATCGGCTTTCCCTCTCATATAATTAATCTCATTTACGATTGCTTATCTTCTGCTAGAATGAGAGTTCTCTGGAATGGTGATGAATTGGAAGAATTCACTCCGTCTAGGGGCATCAGACAAGGAGACCCCATTTCTCCCTACTTATTTGTTCTGTGTATTGAACGCTTATCGCAACTTATTGATGCAGCTGTAGAGCATGGATTTTGGAAACCAATTCGTTTGAAAAGAGATGCTCCAGAGATTTCTCACCTTTGCTTCGCAGATAACTTAATTTTATTTGCAGAAGCAAGCTTGGAACAAGCTGAGATCATTAATAACTGTCTTAATGCCTTTTGTGATAGTTCCAGACAGAAGGTCAATCAGGATAAGACGAGAGTCTTCATCTCGGAAGCCTTGAACTTCTCTAGAACGGATGATTTAGGAAAATATTTGGGTGTTCCCCTTCACCACTCCAGAGTTTCGAAAAGCACTTTTAATAATATTATTGACAAGATGAATGCTAATCTAAACTCTTGGAAAGCCTCCTCGCTGTCTTTAGCGGGAAGAAATACCCTGGTGAAATCTGTCCTTTCTTCTATTCCATCTTATACTATGCAAACTGCTTTTTTGCCTAAAGCTACTTGTAATGCTATTGATAAAAAATGCAGGAATTTTCTTTGGGGAGACACCAATCAAATGCGCAAAACTTATTTGGTGAGCTGGAAAAGAGTTTGTGAGCCAAAAAAGTCAGGTGGCCTGGGAATTCGCCATGCTAGTACACTCAACCATGCATTTATGACGAAAGTTGGTGGGGGCTTATTGGAAATAAAAATGCCTTGTGGGCGAGAGTTCTTCGGTTGAAGTATAGATGCGGAAACACTACAAGAGGTCCAGCAGATAGCGGCGGTTAAAAACTCAGTTAGCGGCAGTTGTTTGACCGCCGCTAAACATACAACAACGGTTAAAGAAACGCTGAAACTAAGTTCGCCGGCAAACCTTTAGCGGCGGTTTTTTTCGACCGCCGGAATAACCGCTGTCAAACCTCATTTTACCGGCGAATACGTTTTGCGGCGGTCTGGAACAGCTGCTGCTTTCCAGGTCTGTGTTGAGTCGTTGAGACACGTTTCCCGGCGGTCAGATAACCGCCGCTATCCGAGTTTGTTTAAAAAACCGGATTTTGCAGCATTCAAACATAACCGCCGCTAACAATAACTTTTTTTTCAAACAAATACTTTATTTGAATTTTGTGTTCATATGACAAACAACATTCATGAAATATTTTAATTTAAAATTGTTTCGTATTAATTTAACTGATTATGTCTGCAATTACAATTAAAAAAAAACCATATAAAAAATAAAACACAATACTAAGATATCCCAAATGATCCATATATATAGATGACAAAATAAAATAGTTGATAATAATTTGACCTCAAAGTATACTATTCATAAAGGAAAGAAGAAAACAGTTAATTGTTAAAAGATCCCTATTGTGCTACATTCCCCAAAGACTTCAGCTGTGCTTCAATTTCAGGTGGCAAAGTGTCTCCTTGCTGTTGTAACATGTATTTTACAAGATTTACCATGGTCTGTCTCTTTTCCATTTCCTCTGCCTTTTGTTTTGCTGCCGCTGCCTTTAATTCTGTAATCTCTGCCTTTTGTTCTGCTGCGGTTGCCTTTAATTCTGTAATCTCCCTCTGATACTCCTCTATCTGCACTCCAGAGTTTGATTGTTGGGTCGTGTTATGAATAAGTTCGGTCGGACATGGTCCAAATCCTAACCCTCGAACTCGTCCTGAATGCTCCTTTCCAAGAACTTGCGCAAGCGAATCAGTAAGTGAAATCTCCTTCGAGGAACCATCTTGGCTCTCGATATTCGCAATCGCTTCCTACAGTCATACAAGAGTTTGGTTGTTGTCATGTCGAAGTTTGCAACATGAATATAGCAAAAATAATTCTTAGCCAACACTTACCCCAGCAACACGCGCAGCATCGTTCATATAAGAGCCATTCCTTTTTTTATGAGTCATAATAAACAACTCTCCTCTACCAATGCGCCTTTGCTGTTTTTTCTCCTGTACCCACATTAAATATGCATACAATCATACATGTTACAGAATTATATCACAAACCACAAAAACTTGTATGAAAAATAATACACACATAATTACCTCTTCATCCCTTAGCCTGGCAGTTGTCTTAGAGCCCCCAGTATGTGTAAAAAGTTGCTTCGACCGATTTACAGCATTTTTTCTACACTTTTCCTATAGATAAAGATAAAAATTAAATTAATCATGTAGAAGGCTCTTAAGAAAGTAATGCCCCGTTAATATTATCCCATTTTTTTGAACGATTAGAAACTTATTTGACTGGTTTTTTTGGCCTTTTACAACTATCACTTTTAATCAATCATTTTATTCAGTTTTGCAAAATGATTAAAATAACAACACTAAATGGAGTATGAATCCAATGTTAATTACCTTAGTAGAATCCTTCAAACGATAGTTGACGAACCATCTCCACTACTGTACATTTATTCCTGATGGTTTCTTCTTTAAATTATCTTCCCAACTCAGTTGCTCGTTATAACACTTATGGTATAAGTGATTTCTTGCTTCTTTCCAAATTTTTCCTAGCCTTTGAATCATGACCTTTTTTCTTTTCCCACGGTCATCCTCCTCATACAGAAAGGTCCGCTAAATATTTGACCAAAAGTGCGATTAACATCAACAAAGGGAAAGTAAAGGAATTTGCTCCAATTTTACATAACGTAAAAAACTACGAAATTTAATATTATACCTTAATTGTCTCGTATGCATGTTCCTTCAGAGCTTTGTCCATTGTCTTTCAACTTTCTTCGTTAATGGGAAAATGCTGAAAGTCAGCTCCCAAATTTCCTAGAAACCCACTTAATAATCCCGCTGCCTGACCGATCACTTGCATCTCTGTATTAAACTCCAGAATGATTTGTCTACCAGGAGGTAGTACTATAGCCTCCCTGACGCTCAAATTCATCGTTCTTCTGACGCCACCATCTAAGAAACAACTTACAAGGTTTAGTTGAGTGGCCATTCATTAAAAATTAAATCTAGGATGCAGGGAAAAAAATTTTACCGCTTACTACAACAGTCCAATAATCCGTATCCTTGCCTTTATAGGGCTTGTTACGGCTTACAGTTTCTTCTTCGGCATACAAGTTATCAACAAAGTCATCCCATGACCCAACCTCATCTGCCTCATGATCATAATCTTCATCCTCCGAAGATATTTGGGCATGCCCAGCAACATTTTCAGTCTCTGTGAGGTGTGCAGTAGCATCACCGGCATCTTTCTGAGTTGCTGGAGCTACCCGTGTTTCAATACGTGGTGGACGGAATGAAGTATTTTTTCCGAATGTCGGAGCAATGACATTCTGAGTTTTGTCAGCAGTGCCGGCATCGGGGATAGAGCTGTACCGCGGTTTTCTAGGCATTTTTTCAAACCTTCACATAAACTAATGAAACTTATTAGAGAGTCGAATCTACCAAAAAACCAATAATAAAGAGGTTATAAAGGTAAAATTTCAAGGTTAACCACATTTACATTGCTAATCTAGAAATCACATGTATGATGAAAAATTGGCAAGCATCACCGATTCATATTTGCAAAAATCATTTGTTAGTTATAAATTTTAAAAAATCTTAAATAATATGATTAAAAAATACAACATTTTTTCCAGTCGGTAGTAGAATTTGAAATGTTGACCACGATTTCTAACTTCTTACATTTATTAAAAACTCAAGTCACAAATACATGCTTCCTTACAGAACCATGAATTTTGAATCCAAGAACATCTCCACTCAAGTATATGTTTAAAGAAAAGATTTGTATTCAACAAGCTAAAAAGAAAATCACATGAAAGTTATATAATAAAGCTAAGAAAGGAAACCTAGGACAATTGAAATTTTTAATCGGTCAAGTTAGCCCAACAACGAAATAATTCAGACACACATTGATACATGCACATCGCACCTATTTTTAAACATTAGAAATGATAATAGGCATACAAAATTATAACTTGAAGCCACTTAACTTGTATATATAAAATTTTCAGATGTTCGCATGATCCTTGGTTTGTTAGCATCAATTATTAGTCACATGTTTCCACTTGAAAGTTGAAAATGATTGAATAGACCAACAAGTACTTAATTATTATAGCATTTTGAGTTGTGCAATAGATCATTTCAACGAATACAATCTAGCTAGACCTTTATATCACATAAATTTTATAATAATAAGACTATTTGGCTTTGAATTGGGTTTTGCAACATTCTGGATACATTCATGGTACATGGAATTAGTTTAACAATGTTAAGTCTTTCCTCCCTAGATAACCTTTTTGCAGTTCTGTTAAGTAGACTCTTAATTTTTTCAATGCTGATTTTCTTTCTCTTAATATGAAATGAAAACCTAAATAATCCATTGATACATAAATAATTATATTCAAAGATGTTATTATTCCAATCTGATTAGTTGAGGAATAGTGCACAAATTCACGTACCTTGATCTGATCAATTAATTTCACATTCGTTGTTCATAGAAACTCTACTAACAAAAATTTAACTACAGAAAGTTAACAATTAACTAAATCAATTGTGTACTAATAAATTACAATAAATAGCATCTTAAAGAATAGTGAGTTTCACATTAGAAGATAAAATACTTGAATGGAGAATTTGACCACCACTATACTATAATTGTAAATCTTAATAGACATTCTTCTTCAGAATTTTATTCGTATCAGATATAACTTTAATTCAAGAAATGCAAAAATATTTAAGAATAAAAAAGGAGGTGTTTCATAAGTCTTCAACATGGTCAATACCATATTTACAGTGTCTCTACACCCATGATACTTTCTACAAGCTTTGGATATAAGTTTTGTTAGTGTCAACACTGTAAAAAAATAGCTTTCACTATATCTAGTTTAAAAACTAAATTTATACAAAGAAGACATTTTCTTTAATTATCTTTTGAACTCCACTCTTGTTATTGAGTTTCATTATTTTATATAGTTACCTTTTAATTGGCTTACTAATCCAGATCTTTACCAAATTTGGCTCGTATCCACTTCTCAAAACTTGCTAACAAAGACCATAATCAGTAGGAACTTAACAAGAATGAGTTTCTTAAATTAGTTTTTTTTAAATAGTTTTCTGTATCATGTTACATTGAATTTTAAAAGAGTTTTTATTTTTAAATTTCAAAAAAAGATTTCATGCTTAAAAGATAAAAAATAAGTGTGTTTTACCATTAAATAAAAAAAAAAACAAGGGGGACATTTAGGGAAGAATTATTGATGTAAAGAGAAAATTGTTCACGTTATCCTGCACAGTGAAATCCTAAACTCACTATTAATAATTTGTTCTCTTATTCAACACAATTATTTGTTTTCTACTGCTGTATTTTTTTTATTTTTGTGTTCTAGAATGCAACATACTCCAACAAGCACAACAACAAAACAAGAGAACAAAGAAACAAAATGTAAAGCTGAGACAAAGATTTAAACTTGCCTAATAGCTATCCAGAATCCACTAGCAGCTTTTCATGGAACAAGTTGAACCCACACCCAGATCAGCCCAAGGTGTCACGGATGCACAAGAAGCCAATATAGTATCCGAGTAGCACAGCAGAGGAAGATGTCAATAGGATGCGCACGGTTAGAAATACATCACCATATAGTGCAACAACTAAAAAAGTCGATTGAAAAAAGAGCATGCAACTCTCACCTCAAATGCAAAGCCTAACAGCGACGTCGAGAAGAAACAGATCTGCCCAAAAATAACTGAAACGGGAGACAAGGTCAATGCCTCGAGAAGAACAGTGACACCATAGAGTAGCTGCAAAACTTGTACCAATCCACCCCAACTCAAACTTTATACTTACGGAGCAGAGGAAAAATTCATTTTCACCAGTACATTAATCAGAAACATATAAACAGAGCAAAACCACAAATAAAATTCAACTCAAAAAACACAAAAACTCACCTTTGAAACGGGAAAACAACTTGAAGGCGACGATGAACAATCAGACAAAGGAGGAAACGCTGGGCGGGATTGTGGCGGAAGGGCACGGTGACGGTTGTAGGGCTACAACCCCAACAGACGCCGTGTGAATGTGCAGTGAACGGGGATTGACTTAGGCTAGGGTTTTGGCTAAACTAGTGGCAGCGAGGGGTAATTTATGTTGGGGAAACTCAGAGCACACAATTTGGGTTCAAATACAAAACATAGCGTAGTAACGGAACTGATTTGTTCCGATAGAACAGGCTAGAATTTTTACCATTATAGTAGTTTAAAATTTAAGTTGATCCATAAGCATTATTATCTAACTGCATTTTAAATACTGACATGTTTTGCAAATACAATTAAATTTGTATTCATATAAATAAAGTTATAACTTTGTTATCTATATTATTTAAATTTTTTCCTCTTCCAAATAAATTAATTTAAAAAGTTAAATTTTTCTATACTTACCTAACAAATTTGCCTCCTCCTTCTTAAACGGGATTAGGATATGATAACTAGGTAAAATTAGATATTTTATGTCACTTGAATTTCAAATTTAATTTAAACAGATATAATTTTTCATTGATCACAGAGGTAATATAAATATTTCATTTCTCTCCTCCGAACACATATGGTATCTGATGATGAATTCCTTTTATCAAATATCATTCTCTAGAACTATTATCCCCTCAATCTCCTATGTTTTTATGTATTAATTTACTGTCATATTCACTCAGAGCTCTGTTTTAGGTCTCAAATCTATTCATTCATTCATTTGCACCCATTGCTCTTTACTCCAACCTTATGCAAATTACCTTTGTATAAAAAAATATAAATTCGCCATTTATGAACAAGAGTTTTCATGAGCACGTTTGAATTCGCGTTGCATATTCTGTTCAGGATTTCTCTACTCATTGAAATCACAAATTTTTTTATTCTAACTAATTACTAGAAACAAAATGCACGTGTGACATATACGTTTGTGTCTATTTTTTTTATAAGCCGTTTCAATTTTATTGAGTATATAAGTAAAATTGTTTAACTGAATTTTTGACCTTATTCATTAATTTGTACACGTTAAAATTTTCTATACCAAGGAATATATAATTTCCATATGTACTTATAGTTAGTACTTTAGTAATGATTTTCGTCCTTAATAACTTAATATTTGGGTAATTGAATTTTTCAGTCCTGCCAACAACATTTAAAGACAAAAACACGTCTTTGCCGGACCTCCGAAAATGAGTATCGCATTATGGCGGACGACATCCCTAGATATTTGAACATATTTTCTGACTCTGAAGCCCTAGGAGTTGACGGACATATCAACGAGGGTGCAGCAATCATACGTCCTCGAGCTAATACAGAAAAACATGTGGTCAAAGATGCGCATTCTTCAAATCTGGAAAGACGCAAAGTAATCTCACAAGAGTCCCGACCTGAAGCATCGAAGCAAAGACATCCTACAGAGATTATCGGACTTGTCCACGGACATCTTGGCCAGTTGGAATAAGAGAAACAGGTTCTAAAACGACAAAGAGGACACGAAAGAATCCTGAGCAACGATGTACAACAACGGAGGGGATTAGAAGAAAAGCGGGTGAACCCGGAAAACGACTTAGTGGGGTTCACCAACCAAAGAATTAACTTTGCCATGCATTCTGATGCCAATAAAATTTTGGAAGACGACAAAGACCTTTTAGATTGAATTTATTATTAATTGTTCGAATTCAGATATTTCATTATCTTTACCTGTACATTTAT
The DNA here is from genome assembly GCF_059453495.1 of Arachis ipaensis. Lineage (NCBI taxonomy): Eukaryota > Viridiplantae > Streptophyta > Magnoliopsida > Fabales > Fabaceae > Arachis > Arachis ipaensis. The sequence continues at coordinate 5,657,700 of NC_142443.1, read as the reverse complement.
GATTTGCTGCTAGTATACAAGATCTTATTATACACAGGGTTATCTAATTATAATAATCTGTAAACATGGGCAAACAATAGTTTTAATCTTTCTAATTAAATTGATTACACCTAAAATTAATCGAACGCTACTATAACAGTTTAACTTACTTAGTAAAAGAGAAAAGAATTAAAAATCATAAAAAAAAAAGAAGGATTTTATATTTTTTCGTCCATTTAAAAAAGGTTAAGTCCTTCTGAAACGATGCAATGCGTGATTGAGTCATTCTTTCCTCACTAATCCTTTTTTGAGGGCAGTCTAAATTTGTTATGGTCAACATAATGATTATTGAGAAAATACTAACTAGTATCGGGTTAAGCTCGAATTGGCTTGGTAGTCAGATCAATTTTATTTTATATTGAACCAAATCTTGCCAATTTCAGTTTAAAAACAATACGTTTCATATTATGAAAAATTCATAATAAACCAATCCTCATCATTTGGTTTTAAAATTTAAATTAAGTTTTGTAATCGATAACATTGCTATTTTTCCTAACAATCCATAACAGATAAAAGCTACTTAAAAGGTACGTAGTCATATCTTGTCAGCCAAATCGAAACTGTTATAAAAATCTGGATTCTTTAAGCCTATATAAAGAATTGTATGCTGCTAGTTTACAATATTCTCAATTTTCAATGTCAAAGGTGTCAGGTTAGTTTTTCACCATACCTTATCATTAATAACTCAAGAAGTTGTGTATTGAAAAATTTATGCTCTCCCCTATCCATCTCTTTCTGTTATGCCAAGCGGCAAAACTTTCTGTGCATTGAATTATGGTATTTAAATCATTAATATGCACAAGATATATTTTAATTTTTGAATTTATGCATACAAGATTTTATAAGTCTAGATTGCATTTTACCTCTTTTAACCATATACCAGTTACATGTTGGCAGGAGGATTTATTTACTTTTATTATATACATGGAATATCCCAAATGATGTTTGTTTCCTGGTTAAGAATTACATGCACCCAATTTAATTTGCCAAAAAAATACAGAGATCAATACACGAAGTTATATGTCTCGTCTAATACACGAAGTTATGCAAGCATGCGTGACCAAAAAGTGGCTATTGGTAGTGTTCCATATTATGGCAAAATTGTAGAAATAATTGAATTGAATTACAGTAGTCAGTTTTCAGTTGTGCTGTTCAAGTGTATTTGGGCGGATACGACTACTACTAGAGGAATCAAAAAGATCATTTGGGTCTTACTAGTGTTAACTTCTCTCGTTCAATACACAATGGTGATTGAGAAGACGATGAACCGTACATATTGGCATCAGAGGCTCATCTTATATACTATGTGGACGATGAAGTAGATAAAGGTTGGAGCGTTGTTGTTCATGTGAAGCCACGGGACTTGTATGATATGGGAGAAGAGAATGAAGAAGCTGAAGTTGGTTTCTCTCCACAGCCAGGGTTAAACATGTCAACGACAGAGGACATTGGAGAGTTACAGTTGACAAGGGATGATGATACAGAAGACCCCACAGACAATGTATCTGAAAATATTGATGATGTTGCAGAATGAAACATGAGATTGTAAAACCTAATTTTTACAAAAGATTTGTGTGTTTAATAAGTTATCAATCAGTTTTTGTATATAGTTGGCTGGTTACATCACGACACCCAATTTTCGTATTTCAATGAACTCTTTACTGGAATCATAGCTTTCATTAATTAAAGCTTTTTTTCCATTTCTTCCATTTTTTTATTTGTTTACGCAGAATGAGGTATCTATATTGTTTGATGTTATTGTTGTTAATGTCGGTTTTATTTAAAGATAACATATATGATAATCTTTAACTAATCTTAATGTTTTTATGACTAATAAATATTAGTTATTTTAATATGAAGGAATAACAAGACAAGTGGAAATGAATGACTTTTCATCATGCTGTTCAAGCCCGACATTTACTACAGAAATGGCTGTAGCCACGCCGTTCTCTTCGTTGGAACATGCAATTGCTGTTGCTAGAGACATATGGTTTCGTAAAGTGAATGTTAGGTGTTGGTTGGAGGCTATATCAGGACGCCCTTGTTTCAAGGAATACTTAAAAACGGCAAACAATTATACCAGGCAGGTTCGTTCATTAGGTATACAGTTATTGTTTAATTGAATAATGTATATGTTAAGTTTATATACGAGAACCAAATGTATTGGAATAATATTTGTTATGTTAACATTCAAACGTGTAGGAACTTCATAAATGGGGATCAATGTACGAAAAGAGGTTTGGGTATACTTTTGTGACATGTGCATCTGGAAAGAATTCTTCTGAAATACTTGCTAAATTGAAGGTATAAGAATAGATTCCTAATACAAAAATTTCATTGTAAATAATTAGTGTATTTTACAAAAAAAAATACTATAAACTATATCTGGTATTATGTAGACGCGCTTTAGAAACGACCATGTTGTTGAGTTGGATATTGCATCAAAGGAGGAAATGAAGTATATAGAATTGCACATTACAGATCTTCTATCCAAGAGATATGCCCAAAGTACTAATAAGGGAGATGGTAACTATTGTTTATTTTTGATCTGTTCTAAAAGTTTCTATTGATATTAACATACCATGTTTTCACTAAATTAATTTCTGACGAATGTCCTTCTTGTTGTATGATGTTCATATTTTCAGTGTTAACTGAATATTCAGGCGAAGTAGTTAAGGACAGTCTAGATGGGATAGAGACTGATTCAGCAGAAAATTTAGATGAAATTTCCTCTGTTAGAATTGACATCTCCATGCAGTCTGATAACAAAAAGGTTTCAGAAGAAGACAAAGAAACTTTCGATAACCAGCAAATACAAGATCATGTCTATGTTGCAAAAAGGGGCTTCGATTTGAACAAAATGCCATGGTATGGAGATGAAATACCAGATCCTGTAACACGTGAAAGTCATAGATTCTTGACAGAGTATTTTCACCCAGGTCAATACGATGTTGAAGAGAAATTTTGACCTTGTATTTTAAGAATTAGGTCACATCCACTTAGCTTAATGGGTTTGGTTGCAGTAATACATATGTGACTACTTTTGGAATTTTAAGATTCGGATTGAATAACGAATATTTTCGAAAAAGCCCTACTTTAATTTATGATCGATTAAAGCTGCCATTAACTGATAACTATCTAACAATTTTCTTTTCCATTTATGCTTGAATGCAACCTTATAATATCTTATAGTAAATGAGAAAATCTAATTTGTAATTTTTTTCACATGACTGAAATAAAATCTCTTTTTAAAGTGATTAATCTTTTATACATAACACAAATCCAGAAATTGGTCTCACGGTTTAGGTAACAGTGACTCAAACAAATTGATCAAAATTAACTAATTAGACTATATCAAAAAATCAAATACGGGCAAACCCAAATTATTTACCAATAAAAAGTTTCACAATTTGCGAAAGACAATCGAAATTCAGAAAAAGATTGATGAAACTAATGAGAAATAAAGTAATTTATATTCTCTTAATAATGAAAAAAGAGACTATATCCAAATATGAGAGTGAGGAACTAAGCAAATTTGGCGGCGGTTGGTTTAAAACCGCCGTTAAAAGGTAAGTATTGGTTCAGCAGTTACGTGTGCAATTTGGTTACATTTAGCAGCGGTTGATCCTAACCGCCGCTATATGTGAAATTTATAGCAACCCTGACACCCGACCGCTGCAATAACCGCCGCTAATTTACATTTAACGGCGGATTTCTACAACCGCTGCAAACCGGCCGCCGCTATTTGCCGGACCTCTTGTAGTGAAATGAGATAATTCTGAAGGTGGAACGGAAACAAAGTAGCTCTAACTTGTGGAAAGGAATTTGTGACAGCTGGGATATTGTGGAGTCTAACCATATTTGGTGTATCGGGGATGGTTCTACAATAGATTTTTGGAAGCATAACTGGGTCCCTCTGTTAGGGAGGCTTGAACATCACACAACTCAGGTAAGTAATGAGTTTGATTATTCTGTGAAATTGACTGATTTTTTTACCGTTTCAGGATCCTGGGACATTGTGAGGCTCAAGGAGATCCTGTCAGAGGATGTGGTCAAAAGAATCATGGCGCTGTCCCCCCTTCCCCTTGGAAGCCAGCTGATCATATTGCGTGGGCACCATCACCCGATGGAGCATTTAGCCTCAAGTCAGCTTATCAAGCCATTCAAGACACTCCTAGCAACCCCAATCGGCTCTTTAATTTGGTTTGGAGCTGGAAGGGTCCCGAACGAACTCGCTCCTTTCTATGGCTCGCTGCACGCCAAGCCATTCTTACTAATGCAGAACAAAAAAGGTTCCACCTAACTCAAGACTCGTCTTGCCCTCGCTGCACTCAGCATGAAGAATCAGTGGAGCATGTCTTACGTTATTGTTATTTTGCCAGGAACATATGGAATGTCTTCATCCCTGCTGCCCAAGCACATTCCTTCTTCAACACGGACGCCGTTCATTGGTTGGAGAGCAACCTGGGGCGCCCAAGTCACTAGCCTTGTCTCTTTGGTGTTGTTATTGCCTTTCTTTGGTTCTGCCGCAATAAATTTATCTTTGAGGGTAAGATTATCCCATTTTCCATGGCTGTGCACCAAATTAAAGCCCGAACTGATAAGGTCTTAAAGATTGATAAATACCAAAGAAAGAGTACTATCAATGTTGAATCGCAGTGTTTCATTCGATGGCTTCCGCCACCGAAAAAAGTGTTGAAACTCAATGTGGATGGATCTTTTTTAGGCCATCTAAATAGTGCTGTTTGTGGTGGTTTATTTAGGGATCACTTAGGGAGGTTTATTCTGGGTTTCTCTTGCAATCTTGAAAGCTGCTCGATAACGCACGCTGAATTGTGGGGCATTGCCCGTGGTTTACAAATTACTATTGCTCAAGAGTTTACAACCCTTATTGTGGAATCAGACTCTGCCTCTGTCCTCCACCTTTTGAAAAATGGGTGCCCTGCTAACTACCCTTGTGCTCCTCTTGTAGAAGATATTAGTATTCATGCTGGTAAAATTGCAAATATTTCTTGGTCCCACTCTTTTTGAGAAGCTAATTCGGTTGTGGATGTGTTAGTAAAAAAAGGACAACATCTACTTTTCGACCTGCATATTTTTAACACTGTTCCTCCAGATATTACTTTAGCTTTGGATTTTAATTGTATGGGATTTTTTCGTCTAAGAGGATCCTGAGTATTTTTTTTTTCTGTCTCTTGTGGCTTCTTTGCTTCTTTTGTGGTCAACGACCCCCGAATCTTTAAAAAAAAAAAATTATTGATAAGAGAGGATAGAATGTAAAAAAAGATAAATATTATTCTCCAATCAATGCAAGCAACAAATGACCAAAAAAACTTCCATTCTATCTTATTTACACTAAATTATCCACTAATCCATTCTAATCCACTAATTATTCGATGCAAATTTTGGTATATATACTGATAAAAGGAAAAGGACCAAACTAAAGTATATTAGATTAAATAATTGCATTACATATACATTACACAATACCATGTATATTGTGCACATGAGGCATGATGTATATGATGTATGCGGATTACAAATACTGGCTGGATGCTAATATGAATCATTACTGGCAATAATCTTGGTGCATGACTCGTCGAATTCGCACTATCTAATCAACTTTGTTTTTATATATAGTTATAGGATTATATGTGCTGCAATTATATGTGTAAGTATATATTAATATCAATTAAGAAACTAAGGTAGGCATAAACTAATATACGATCAATAAGAACAGTAATGAATAATACGAAAAACAAAATATATATCTCATACGACGAAGAAGGTGTGTACTGAGCAAGAGGGTTTGGTGAAAAAAGAAAATCACAATAATAAAATTGTAGTGTGCATAAAGTGGTAGGTAAGGTTGTATTTTTATTTTGTTCATTTTTTAGATATGTATGTGATCGTCACATTATGATACACTTATATAGCCACATAATTTTTGTTTATTTTTTCATTACCTATAACAATAAGCTGTGGCTGTGGTTATAACTAGGGCTGGAAGTGAGTCAAGCCAGCTCATGAGCCAGCTCGAGCTCGACTCGTTAACAGCTCGATAAGCTAAGCTCGTGAGCTGGTGAGCCAATCTTGAGCCTGAAATTGAGCTCATAAATTAAATGAGCCGAGCTTGAGCTTAGATAAGCTCAGCTCATTAGCTCGTGAGCTGGCTCGATATATATATATATATATATCTTAATTATTTAATATTTATATTTATTTTTTATATATAATTTTAATATAGGACATAAATAAAAAATTTATAATTTATTGATAGATAAACAATATATAAAATTGATCTTTTTAAATATTTTTAAAAATATATAAGTTATAATTTATTGTTATAAAATTATAGATTATGTATCTATGTTTCTCTTATTTGAGCCAGCTCGTGAGCTTTTGGTGAGCCGAGCTTGAGCTTAAGAAATAAGCTCGATTGTTAATGAGTCGAGCCGTGAGCCAAGCTCAATTTTCGTGAGCCGAGCTTGAACTTGGTCTAGCTCGGCTCAGCTCGGCTCACTTCCAGCCCTAGTTATAACTACGCATACGTATGCCCTATCTTAAATCCACGATCCTTTTTACTATTTTATATTTCATTTGTGGTTAGGGGTGGGTAGGGGAGGTTTTTATCTTATCCGATTTTGTTTTATCCCACAATAACTCACATAAAATTTGTTTTGTTTCTACTCACATGTAATGAAAAGTTAAATCTTAACTCATTCCGTCTCTATCCACTACGGTTATAATTAATAAAATTTAATAAATAAAATAAAATTTTAAAATTTATATAATTATTATCACATATATAATATAAATTAAAATAAAAATTTAAATATGATACAATATTATTAATTATTTTACTAATTATTACATATATTATATATTAAAAGGGATAAGTATTGTTTTGGTCCCTCACGTTGAGGGTCAGAATCGAAATAATCCCTAACGTAATTTCCGATTTAGAATCATACTTAACGTTTTTTTCGTATTAAAATCGTCTTTTTAATTTTTTTTAGACCAAAATACCCTCACCACTACCAACACAATTACCTCCTCCACCAGCACCACCACCAACACCAACACCACCACCACAACCAACACCAACACCAACACCAACCACCACCACCACCACCAAGACCACCACCAAGAAAGCAGGAAACAACACCAAACAGAAACAGAAAGCAAGAAAGCAGAATCAAGGCGTGAGGCGGAGGCAGAGGCGGAGGTGGCGAGGCATGAGGTGGCAGAAGCGAGGCGGAGGCGGCGAGGTGAAGGCGGCGAGGCGTGAGGGGGCAGAAGCGAGGCGGAGGCGGCGACGTGAGGCGGCGAGGCGTGAGGCGGCAGAAGCGAGGCGGAGGCGGCGACGTGAGGCGGCGAGGCGTGAGGCGGTAGAAGCGAGGCGGAGGCGGCAAGGCGAGGCAGCGAGGCGGACTCCAACGGCAGTGGCTCACCGTCCCCTCCCCCCTCCTCCTCCCCCTCTCCCCTTCCCCCCACCCCCACCCCCACCCTGCGACCTTTCTCCCTTCCCCCTTTGCCGCCGCCGTCCCCCTCCCCCCTTTCCCCTTCACCCCACCCCGAACCCGCGTCCCCTTCATTTTCTTCCTCTTCTTCTCCGACTTCTTCCACTTCCCCTCCTCCCTCTCTTCGCCGCCGGCGCCGTCCCCCCGTCGTCCCCCATCCCCCTTCCCCTTCCCCCTTTTCCTCCCCTCCCCCTTCGTATACCCTTTTCTCCCACCCAACCAACGCGTTTTCTTTTTTTTTTTGTTTAATTTTATAATTTTGTTTATTATAGGGGTAGTTTAGGAATAAATTAAAAAATTTTATTTGAAAGGACGATTTTAAATTCAAATACGACTTTAAGGATGATTTTAAATTAAAATATACACCAGGGACGGGTTCGATTCCGACCCTCAACATAAGGAACCAAAACAATACTTATCCCATATTAAAATTATATATCAAGACGGTTATTATCTAAATCCGACGTCAAAATCCGACGTCAAAATCTCGTTTCCCTAAAAACTTACCCTGACATCGAAACGGGTTCAAACATATAAGAACAGAATGGGTATTTGTGGATTTGGATAGTGTTACTATCTCTATTTGTGGTTAACTCTATTGATTCATATGTTACCTTTAACTATATTGATGCATATGTAGTAACGGGAATCTTCTTTGTACAATGCTGAAAGGCATCACTATGTAAGTATGTATAATTATTGAGAATTAAATGAGACACAAAATTAAACTTTATGAAGTTTATTTGCCTGTTTAATTTGATGATGGTGTTCCATCAATAGATAATATAGAAATTTTGAGTCCACTCAAATTAAAGTAAAGAAATTACTCCAACTACTAAAGTATTAACATTTTCTCCCACTATATATATATAGATTAATAGTAAAAAGAAGAGGCTCGTAATTGATGTTTGGTGTTAACTTTTAATAATGATAGACTAATTATCTCTATACATATATAAGAAGAGATCCATATACATCAATTTCTACCCTATTCTTGAAATAATACATAAAAGAACACTTTGACAAAGAAAGTAAACCCTACAATGGGCATTAGGAATCTAACATTTATTTATATCTTAACACTCCTAATGTTGGATTCTCATCTTTAGAAAGTAGATAGGCAGATATAACTAAAAATTGACTTAAACTATGACATATTATCATAATTTAATTGAATTGCACCTTCTATACCACCAGTATGTGAAAATCCTCTTCTTCGTAATTCTTTGTTTTTCCAAATAAAAACAATTTTTTTATGGTTGTAAGAAATTTCATGAAAAGAGAGAATGGAATAAAAACTAACAATACATAAGATATCAAGTTTCTGCTTTTCATTTTTTTTTTTAATTATTTTTGTCCATTTGGTGGTGGATTTAGATTTGTCCTTAAGTTCAGACAAATTTAATAAAATTTAAGAGAGCAAGTCCGTTGTTATGTTTCTTTTTTTGTCCATCAATAACCATATAATCAGATAAAGGAAGCCCATTACCTTTCTCGCATATTGAACAATATTGAAGTCCAAAAAAAAAAAAAGAAAAATATTGTATCTTACATAAAAAAATGATTGTTGAGAGTGGGATTTGAACCCACGCCCTTTCGGACCAGAACCTTAATCTGGCGCCTTAGACCAACTCGGCCATCTCAACTTCGATGTTAATTTGTTATATATTTTATAAATATTAATATTATTAAACGGAATTTCATCACGTGGCCATTGTTCTTGTCATGTTATACAAAAGAAAACACAAGTGAAATTATATTTAATCATGATAAACCTTATACAAATAATATATATAGCTGAAATGTGACCCAGCAAGGGTAGCACTAGCAAGTAATGCAGAGGCAGATGTTCACTTCTTCCTTTTCACTATTATTTAATTCGAATGTTAGTAAGAAATCATGAAATAACCATTAGTGGGTATTTATTTAGAATATTCCCGCTTTCCGTTATAATTCCTCTCCTACCATTGGCAAAGCCAATAGTATAGTTTGATGGCACATATTTTTGATACATGTAAAAAAATCCAATGTCGGAAAAGGAAAAGTGACCACTAACAAAAAAAATGCTACTAAGTTAAACTAACTAGAACTACGAACTATGCTCTATTTAATGAGGATCAAATCAAGATTGAAAAATTGCAACAGCAACAATAAATGCATATAGTTTGGTTTGAACTCTCTTGATTTGAATTTGAAAGTCTACTTGTTAATAAAAGAGAAGAGACAATTTGGGTCAAGGCCGTACATAGATAGCACAAAAGACAGGAACACCAGTTGACCTAAGCAAGCCTTAAATAGTTGACACGTGACATGTGTGTATATATATATATATATACACACACATGTCCCGCTTGATTATTCTGCTCCACCCGTTTGATCATCTGAACTCTGAAGAGATTCCTTGGAGTAGCTAGCTCTGCTAGTTTTATGAGATTCTTTAGGGTGAACTCTATGATGAAATAATTGCCACATTCTTGTCTTTGCTTTTAGGATGGGCCATCATATATATTGGGGAATCAAAAGTGTTCTAAATTTGCCTTAGTAATAATATAGTAGCAATAAGTTTAGAAAGTAAAAGATGATGTTTTAATGAGGACTAATATGGCATTAAGAATTATCAGAACCTAGCTATAATTACTAGTTTCTTAATCCTAATATCCATAATAAGATATGGACAAATTAAGTTTGGTATGTATGTGTTTTCTGGCACGCATGAGTTATGAACAATTGAACATGACTTGCCATACTAAGATACAGCAAAAATTTCAGACTGTTTAGTCAACACAATGACTTGTCCATTATTACTATGGTACTGTTGCATTTGTATTTTAGCTATATGCCATTTCCAATTATCAAATCAAATACCAACCATAACCATAACCTCTTTGCTTCACACTTTCATGTACCACCTTATTCCCATTTCTCAAGGGAATACATCCTTGTTTTTACATCCTTTAACTTTTTCTTTGTCTTCCTCAAACAGGTTATTGTTAGTTTGACCATGGAATGAAATCCATTCACCCTTTTTTACCTTATTTTCATAACTTTTCACTCTTTCACTAATGCTTGGTAAACTTACTTTCTTCACATAGTGCGTGGATTCAACAATGAGTCACAACTCAGAATTACTATAAAAAAATTTTACAGCCACCATTTAACCGTAAATCAATAACTACTCAAGTAAATTGTCTTCATATGAAAACGATATATGAAAACTGTTAGATGATCTGTGACATATTTACTAAATATTCATTTAACAATTTTTATCAATCATTTTTATATAAGATAATTTCATGTGAGTAGTTCTAAATATTTATCATTTTAATCCACCGATTTTTATTTTCTCTTAATATATTCCTTCTCTTTTTTTCTGGATGATAATATGATACATATAGTGGAATAATATAGCATTTAAAGAATAAAGAACTATATAGAGCTATCACATTATGGTTTAAGGCACGTAATGTTAACTAATCAAGCTTTAGAATAATCCAAGTCAGTTCCCAAAGGAATTGATCTCTAACCTGTGTATTATTAAAGAATATATGAATACTCAAATATATATATATATATATATATATATATATATATATATATATATATATATGCCGAAACTCAATTCCGACAATGGCTTCTTTTCCTTTAAATTGTTTATTACGCTTAGAGCAAGAGACAGAAAGATTTAAATCTTCCAAAAGAGGAGCAAAATCTAGGCTTCAAATCTGGCTCTAAATTAATATACACTATTGGTTCCACAAATCACAATAAGACCCGCTAACTCGAAATTCCAAAGTGGAGCAACAACGTAGTAGTATGCAACAACTTTACGCAATTTCCTATACATATATAACATAACACATACACCTTGCACTCTGCGAGGGAATATTAATTGGAATCTGCCATTTTTTTTAGATGCACATTAGCAAGTGATGAAGCACTATCAGTATTAAAATTAAATAAATCAATTCAGCTTTATATGAAGACTTATCCAAGGTTCATAAGTTTGCCAAGTATCACAAATGAACATTACATGGTGAATTAAAGTACAAATATATAATTAATAAAATGAATAATTAAGCTCGATCATAATTGAAATGTATTTGGAAGCATGCATATATATGAGAACCGTGTCTATCAATGATTTAATATAATACTGCCAATGAAGATAAGAAGAAAGTCATTGCTTGCATGTGTGTATGTGTGTGTGTCTCTTCCTCATTCTCTTCTTTATATATATATATATATATATATATATATATATATATATATATATATATATATATATATATATATATATATATATATTCTGATGTGGCACTACAAATGGTGGCTTTGCCACTGATTTTGTTTTAATTACCAAGTGGAGAGGCAACTTCGAAGCATTCTATTCATTTTTTAGTATCTGAAAATTTCTCAAGACTGATTTTATTTGGCCTCTATAACTCTTAGAATTTAATAAGTTTAAAAACTTGATCTATGACATTTGTAACAAGACGAAGAACGTGTAGTAGAAGTTATTAGTTGAGAATCGTTAGATGATTTCACATATTTGACTAAATTATTATCTAACGATTCTCAACTAGCAACTTCACATAAAAACAACTGCATGTTAGTTTTTACTTTGTAATAAACCTGAATTAATATTTTTTATTAGATATAATATATATGATAAGCGCACAAAAAAATGCACCTTTAGTTATAATATATGATATTAAAGTTTTAATGACTAAAAATCTAAAATTAATTTTTTATTGACTTTAAAAGAATAAAATTTTAATATAAAGCAAATAAAAAAAACATATATAAAATTTACACAAACTAAAAAATAAATTCTTGTGTGAAGAAGTGTGTTGGACATATAAATAATTATATATCTATTTTTATCAGGTAAATGATAGTTTTTTGCTTTGATTTAATTCAATCTTTTAAGATGAGTTCTTGTGATGCCTTAAATAACAAGGCAACTTCAAAATCAGAACAAAAAAATAGATGGCATGGTGATGAAGATTTTGGCAAAGGTGAAGAGTTTAATAGTTAAGAGAGGAGGGTTGGACAACAGCTGTCAGCAAGTCCTGATCAAAGGTTGACTTTTTGTTGACAGTGTGAAAAGAGTGCCACTATCTGCATTGATGTGGATTTTTAGGCAGTGTGTGACTGTGTTGCTTTGGACCACTGCTATGGCAGACAATGACTAAAGCACCTTTCACTTGCTACCATCAAATTGTGGTCCTGTCTTCTCTGGTCTCATCACACACTACTACCATGAACACTAGTTTATTAAGAGAGAATGATAATATAGTAAAGTCTACTCATCTAAAATTGTTTTCATGTGAAAAAAAAACTAAGATGTTAATATATATTATGTTAAGTAATTTGACTATACATATTAAATTGTCTGACAATTTTAAATTATCATCTTTACATGAAGATATTTTTAGATAAATAAGTCTCGGTATGATATGGCTATTAAGTATTGACACATATGCTAATAAAGAAGCAAATAGAGAGGATGATGATGGTGAGTGGGGCCATGTTGTAGTGAGGTTTTTTTTTTTAAATGGAAAAAAATTGCCTCATTTTTTTAGGAACCTTCATGTGAACAACAGTGTACTACTTTAATTAATTTGCTTGCATGATATGTGTGTGTATTTATATCCACTTTCTGCAACCTCTTTCTTTCAACACACACCTATCTATCCATTCCTCTATACTCTGCAGTTTGAATGATAATCATGATGAAGCCAACTCTTCACTATGGACTCTTTCTCCTTTTCTTTTTCCTTTTCTTTCAAGTTTTCTCATCAAAGCTAGAGGCTCGTCCACTTATCACTCAGCAAGGTACTAATAAGCACTATTTGGTAGCTCTCAGTTATTTTGATTATGTGTCTGTTGAATGTTATTTGACCAAGTGGAACTTGCTTTCTTCAGGGGAAAACAGAATATTGGATGGATCCTCTGGAGAAAGCTTTGTTTTTCAGGAAGGTGGTGAATCTTCCAAGGTAAATCCTAAATTGAAACACATAAGAAATGTTTCTAAACATAATTCATTGTATTAGAGTGTAAACGAAGCTCGCGCAACATTCAAATCCAATTTTCAATAGATGATATGTCGGCACAGAATACGATAATAACTGCTGATAAAATAATATTGCTGTTGAAGTTGAACTATACCTTACTATTATTATGTTTGCTTAATTGGAATCTAGCAGCTGCTGGGGGTGGAGGAATGCAATAGTGAAGATGAAGAATGCTTGATGAGAAGAATGACTTTAGAAGCTCACATAGATTACATCTATACCCAGCACCACAAGCCTTGATTATCTCAGATCTTCAATGACTACTATCTTCCATATATGGCTTAGATGTGTTAAAATAGGATATTTGTATCTACTATTTGCTTTGTTATCACTACCATACTTGGGGCTTTGCACTAAGCTTATTATTAAAGTGGTATATGTGTCATAACAAATGCAACTGATGCTGAACATGTATAGAAGAAACCATGACTATTATTACTTTATTAGGTATATAATGTTATGTAACATGTGATGACTAATAATTAGTTCATCCAATATGGGCTCCTTTAATGGTTTTGAAGTTTGATCTTTGGAATTTGGAGTGAAGAAAATTATTAACAAGTATATGAATAATCAATATATGTATTTATAGGTTTTATTTTTATTTTTATTTTTTTCCTAGTTTCCCATCTATTTTTTTATTACATAACCAAAGTCCAAGTAGGAAACTATATTCCTTTTAACTAACTTGATTTGGCCATTTCCGTTTGCCAAGCTTACTGTGCCATGTAAAAGTTCAACCAATTATTATCTTCGAATTTGGGGTTGGTTCTACATTTCTAGATTTCTTATGTAAAAGTCAAACAAAGTCATGACATGTTTATTTTATTCCACGATGTTATAGTGGTGGTTTATTTTATATCTCACTTCAAAAGCAGGACAGCATGGAAAGAATTTGTGTTTTCAATTTATGTCACCGTGAATGATATTGCATTTGGGTTTGCTCAATTTTGGCATTATAGCTTAAATAGAATTTTTACAGTGATTATCTTATGTCTAGTAGCATGTAAAGTTATAATGGTGGATTCAAAACAGAAAAAAGTCACGCGCCGAAAGCAGTGCTACGAATATTTGTACAAAAGAAAATAAATAAAAGCAAAGGATGGGTAAAGCTAAACAAGCATATTTGCGCAAAGGTAGAAAAACTATATGAGATTAGCCTATCAAATGCAAGCCTTGCATCATCGCCTTATTAATAGACAAAAAAAGAGAGAGGAAATTATCTTTATTTAACTTGTTCATGAAAATTGAGAAGCATCCTGGCCAGTTTCTTTTTCCTTGCTTTTCAAGAAACTCATGTACACCGATCATTAACACAAGAATGCTGAATTGCTGATCATCATCTACATTCGAATTAACACCCTACTTGTTTTTTAATTGGATTTAAATATATAGTAATTCCTTTGGTGAAACCACATGTACAGTCGACTTCACGTGAAATTGATTGCTGAGAACCGTTAGATGAAAATTTAGTCAAATCATTTAACAACCCTCAGTTATCAACTTCACGTGAAGTCGACTGCACCTAAGTTTCCACCAATTCCTTTCTTACCTTGTTTGTAAAAAAGAGATGATTAACCTCTAGGAAGTTGGCAACCTCCTCAAAATAGTTGAGCAAAGGTACAATGTAAACCGAGGGCAAATAGTTTGGAGTTTGAAAGGAACCTTTAAAAACCACCAACCATCAGTCCATCACCCATACAAAACTTTTTAACATTTAGGCTTCGCAGATTTGATAAGAGTTTTCATAGCAAAGCGCACTCTTCATTGTAGCAAAATGTACACACGCGATACCAATAAAGGTAGGATAGGATACATAATTTTTTCTGCCCGATCCATATTAAAAAACTAACTTTTTTGACAAATTACAGTGTCCTCGTTACTCTATTAAATTCTTAATACAATTCCTTGTCTCCCATGGGTTTTTCACTTTTTCTAATTAAATGTTAGAAAAAGAATGATAAATTATGGTTGATATTGGAAAACTCATAACAAGTCCACAAGGGAAAGAATTAAGTTTAAAATGATGGAATTCAAATGAAAAATTAGAAAACCAGTATATCAGTAGATGTATAGAAGTGGTAAATATTTAGACTTTCAAATAATTGAAGTGGCAAATTTTAAATCTTAATGCGTAAAGACTTAACTTCCGGAAATTCTTAATGCTATGGGTATAACTAGGATTAGCAAAACTTCATAATTTAATATCCATGATATACCTTGTCTATCATAACATGCATTTGGCATTTATGTTAAAAAAATGGCAAAAACTAGGACTGCTTGTTATTCAGCAAAGACCGAATTAATGAGAAGCTAATCTTCTTCATAACTTAAGAAGTCAAGCAAACAAAGAAGAAATCTCTAATTATAGAGGCAAGTTTCACCTTGAGCCCTGAATTGTAAAGAAATATAGAGCAATACTTCTCGCTCACACTGCTCTTACTAAAGCAGCCAGTAACCCCTTCACCCTACGGCCACCCTAACTCAAGAGGGAAGCACTATGCCTTAGGCGCATCATCAAGCAAATCCCCATTGCTTGTGTTCAACAAACAAGCCAAATATAAATAAGATTAAAACCCACCCAGAAAAGCATAAAAATACATATAAGAATCAGAGTAATATGAATCCAACATGTAAGATAAAATTAAAAATCTACCAAAATCATATGCAATATCATGAAAAGACTAAGTAGTATCATCAAGTTCTAGAGAAAGTTGTAGAACAAAGAGTCTTACAATTTAACAAAACTAAACATAAATATACCATAAACAGTTAAACAAAGACAGAAGGCATTGATCCTATCTTAGAAAAGCAAAACTTTCAAGAACTAAAAAGCAAAAAGATGTCACACCGATTTAATCCCCCTTCTTCCTAAAAGAGCAGCCCTCGGTCAGCCTCGCTCGGCCGCCTGTCGGCTGGCACAATACTGTCTGGCAGTTTCCGCACACCACGACGGTCTGAGAGTGGCTGAATACAGTGGTACTGCATCCAATCACAAATTTGGGGCGAAAACAGTTAAAACTAATTCAAGTGATTTAAAGAAAATTAGATATCACTAAATAAAAATCAACAAAAAAAAAAAAGGCAGAATCATCCAACTTACATGTTGAAACAACCTTGGCACTTCACATCCTGCAACAATAAAACGGGAAAACAAGAGACATAAAAGCTTGTTAGAGAAACAAATAACCGAAAAAAATAGGGAAAGATAATAAGAGAGAAAATACCATGAAGAAAGAGTTAGGAGATTGAACAAGACGCTTGAGTTTGTGTTTCCTCTTCTCAAGCTCAGCTGGAGGGTTAAGCAAATCGATGTCATTCTGAAGAACCTACTCAATCCACATAAAATTTCAGTTATTCAAAGAAACCACGTGGATAATCAAGAACAATTACGGATCTAATGAAATGCGAGGAAGAAGGACACTCACCATGATGGCTGCGGCACAGGATTTCGAAACCTTTCAGAGAAACCCTAATTGGGAGTAGAGTGCAACACCAACAAACTAAAACACTGTCTTCGGCGTTTGTGAATCAAAAACCAAATATTACTCCAAAATAGGGAAACAAAAACCCATGCATACAGAGGGTTTGGTTTTACACGCGGCCCAACATGTAACTGGCCCAAAATATAATAGTAAAGGTTTTATGAAGGTTAGGTCCAAAAACAGTTTTAACATAAGTAATGACCAAAACGAGGTTTATGAATTTAATTGATATAGAAGATATTACAAAACAATAGAAGATATTATAACCTAGTGTAGTTGCTAGGTTTGTGGTGGGGGGTGTTAAAAAAATTAAAAAGATATTATAACCCAAAAAATATATAGAAGAGAATCCCTCTATGTATATTCGTTCTGTATATATGAATATGTTGGGTATGACCAAGATGCTAAGATCATTGTCTTTTATAATTTGTATTTTTTTTCTATGAATAAAAATAATTATATTTTTATTATAAATTTGATTATTTTATTATAATTGTAAGACCAACAATTTTAAAAAAATTTATTATGAGCTAATTTTAATTTATTTATTTATTAAAGATTTTATTTTTATAAACCATTTTATTAAAAGTAACTAAATTATGTTTTAATAATTAAAATAAAAACTTTACTTAATTTTTTAATTATTGAATAATTTTTTATATTTAAACTATAAAATTTAGTAATTATAAAATAATAAGAATTTTATGTGACTTAATTTAAATAATTAAAATTTTAAAATTTAATATTTTAATTTTTATAAATAAAAAATTAATTATATTATCTCTAATTTTAAATTAAAATACTTGATAAAAAACTAATTAATAAATTAATAATTAAATAATATTAAAAGATTAAATTAAATTTTTAATTAATTATCTATATCCCTAATTTTATTAAGAGGAATGCTAGAGAGCCAACAAAATTTATGATGTGGAATTATCAATTAGCCATTATCAATAACTTTTTAATAATGTAAAATGACATCATTAGATGTAGAATTACTCATTTTTCTTTTAATAATTAAGTACTGGCCAAATTTTAATAAAAGTGCTAACCTTAAACTTTCTCTTTTATTAAAATTTTCTACACTATCATATCACTAACCCTTTTACCCCATGTCTCACCGTCGCTCACCCTAATTCTAAACCCTCAAATCTCTTAGCTACACAGACATTATGTGTAACTTTTGAAACGGGCTTCGTTAATAGCCTTCTTGCACCGTTGATTTAATCATCATCATCATCATTATTATTATTATTTGTAAATATGAGTACTCCATCCAGTCGCACACACACGCACTAAATTTGGTGTTGATGTCGGTGCTTGCGACGATGACAATGAAAGCTTCTATTGTGGAAGAGTTTTGATGAATTTTACTGGCTTAGTAGTTGCCTCTAATTATTTTTATATATTATGAGATTTGAGAGAGAGAGAGCAGAAGAGGGAAGAGAGGGCTCGGGGAAGAGAAAGGGAGAAGAGGAAGGAAGAGTGTCGCCGGAGGAAAGGGGACCGTCGCCACTTCTTGTCACGCCCTGCTGCGCTGTCATCACTGTCCGTCGTGCCGCCACCACGCCATGTCACCGTCAGAAACAGAACCGTGAAGGAGAAGGACGCAAGCAGGAGCCGACAAGAGAGAGAGCGCGCGCATGCGAGGGAAGGGCGGCGTTGCTGTCGCCGCTGTCGATGAGCTGCCGCCGTCGATGAGCTGCCGCCGTTGAGCCGCTGCAACCCGTCGCGTCTATCACCGCCATGCCCTTCCCCACCGCTGAACCGTCTTTGATGATGGAGACCCTGTCGCTGAGCTGCTGAGCCGCTGTTGCCGCCGTTGGGTTTGCCGGGAGGAGGAGCTCGAACGGGAGTGAGAGAGAACAAGGAGGTTGCCGTCGCGGGTGTCACTACCGGAGGAGGAAGAAGCCTCCTCGCTATTCTGGCCGCCGGGAGCAGTCCTGTGGCCACTGAAACTGCTGCCCGGACTGCCGCTTCTTGGTCCAGTTTCTTCTTAGTTGAAGGCTTTTTGTTTCAAAAAGTTCTTTTGTTACTGTTCTGTTATCTTAGTTGAGATTTTGCGGCGGTATTTATTATATGATTTGTTGGGTATATTAGTATGCGAAGATGACAAAATCTTATATTTGTGTAGTGGTTTCGAGGCACGATTAGATCGATTTTTTTAGAGAGATATTTGTCTCACACTTAGTTGCTATAGGGTTGATGACAATACTCTCCCAGGATACAATGAAACCTAAGAATTTCTTAATTAGCAATAGTAAGAAATTATTAACTCTCTTGAACAAAGAAAATTTCTTAATAGTTGATTAAAATGTACACTTAGTACTTCAATTTCTGAAATAGTGGACAAGGACTTATTTATACATATTGCACGTAGCAATTATGATTAGTTACGTATACAAATGGTTGTGTCTTTTCTATTGCCAATAGATACAATGTTTTGAACATATACAACTCTTAAAGAGTTGTGTCCCTTTAGCCAATAGACATAATGTTTTGAACATACACAATCCTTAAAAGGTTGTGTCCCTTCAACTAAATGGTACTAAACGGTTAGTAACCGTTTATTAATATTAATAATAATATCAATAATATTAATTAATCAAATTTGTAAATACCCTTCAATCCCCCACAATTTACAAAATTTTAAATGTCATACAAGTATATGCCTAAAGAATGTGTCACTAAGATTAAACATTCTTTTAGTGTAAATTTTAAAGTTATAACGAAGTAATAGGTGTCTAATCGATTAAACCTATTCTCCATATGCTAATACCAAAAATCACGCACATTACTTATACCCTCCAAGTTCAAGAGTTTACAATTTTAAACACTTATATGGCCTTGTGCTCATCCTGGTTTCATGAATATTTACGAGAATAAAACCTCTAAAATTCTCGATTAGAGCGGCACCACTCTTATATTCATATAGGTGGAATCTTTTGATAGATAATATTATCATTCCATTAAGAGTTTAAACTCACACTCCTAATTTATTATAAATAGCACTAAATCCTATACCTTAGTGCTCCAATTGCTAAATAACTTGTTATTACCCATTAAACCTTGCAACTAGTGGTCTACTAGAATAAGGTTGAGTTCCCATCATTTAGCAATAATAGGTTTTAATCCCATTTTAGCAGTAGTTTCTTTGATTTTATCCCTTGACAAATCTTTAGTCAAAGGGTCTGCTAAATTTCCTTGAGATCTTACATAAGTAATGGTAATTACACCATCATCTATTAGTTGCCTCACAAACTCATGTCTCAAACTTATATGTCTAGACTTTCCATTATAAACCTTATTATATGCTCGAGACATGGTTGATTCACTATCATAGAAGATTGAAATGGCTGTCATCTGCTGTGGCCACAGCTTTATATCATATAACAAATTTCTTAACAATTCCGCTTCTTTACCTGCGGCTGATAAAGCTACAAATTCAGCCTCCATAGTAGAATGTGTAATACATGTTTGTTTCTTTGAGGCCCAACTTATTACTCAACCACATATGGTGAAAATCCATCCTGAAGTGGATTTGTTATCACTAAGATTTGTAATCCAACTTGCGTCAGAATAACCTTCTAAAACTGTGGGATAATCACTATAATGTAATCCCAAGTATATGGTTTTCTTGAGATAACCAAGAACTCTTGTTATAGCTTTCCAGTGTTGATTGTTAGGCTTTCCTGTAAACCTTGATAATTTACACACCGCAAATGCTATATCAAGTCTAGTACAATGCATTGCATACATTAAACTTCCTATAGCACTAGCATGTTCTAATTGTGCTATAGGTCTTCCTATGTTTTCTTCTAATTTAAGATTAGGATAATAGGACGTATTGGATTCTTTAATTGTGAGATGATCAAACTTTTCCAATACCTTTTTGATATAATGAGATTGACTTCAAGTAAAGCCAACTTCATTCTTATGCACTTTTATGCCTAATATTGTATCAACTTCATTCAAATCCTTCATCTTAAATTTAGAAGTTAGATACACCTTCGTTATATGAATTCCTTCTAAATTTATTCTGATGATTAACATATCATCAACATATAAACAAATAATTACTCCATAATTTTTAGTAAATTTTGAGTAAATACATTTATCCGCACTATTATGTGAGAAGCCATTTGATAACACCACTGAATCAAACTTCCCATGACATTGTTTAGGCGCTTGTTTTAGCCCATACAAAGACCTAATTAATTTGAAAACTTTCTTTTTATTTTTGGGTAGCACATAGCTTTCTGGTTGCTCCATATATATTTCTTGTAAAATGTTAGTATCATTTTGGGGATATTCTAAATTAGAAGTTGAATAATTGATAAATTTATTTTCAATAAATTATACCTCTCTTAATTCAACAACTACATTAGACACTAAGTCAAATATTTATATGCTTTAGAATTTTGAGCATATCCTATAAAAGTGCCTTTTATGGCTCTTGACCCCAATTTGGTTCTCTTTTGATCAAGAACTCGATAAAAGGCTAAACACCCCCACACTTTAAGATAATTTAATTAGGTTTCTTTCCTTTCCAAATTTCATAAGGAGAAACCTTTCTATGTCTTGATGGTATCCTATTATGGATATTACATGATGTCAACAATGCTTCACCCACAAATTGTAAGCCAATTTTGCATTTAGTAACATTGAATTAACCATATCCACTAAAGTACGGTTTTTTCTTTTCGACTAACCATTTTGTTGCAGAGTATATGGAGCGGAAGATTGATGCACAATACTATGTAATTCACAAAAGTGATCAAATTCATTAAAAAAATAAAAAATATTCTTCACCTTGCAGTGATTCAGGGATCACCACTTATAGATCACGAAGTCTAATTACAAGGATTTATAATTCATGAATTTGATCCATAATATCATTCATAATAAATTCGAAATATTTTATCATAATAAATTTATCTGTTCCTTGTCGTTTAGTATTGTACTTTTCTTCTAAAGATTTTCAAATCTCCAATGGTGATTGAATTAATATATGACCTCAACATGCAAAAGTATCTTCATCACATTTCTTCTTCAATTGAACAATCTCTTTTTCCTCTTTTAGTGTGCAATTTTTCAGCAGCATTGACAATTGATGTAGTCTTTGGGTCAATCACATATGCAAGATTGAGAACTGAAAGAAGAAATATCATTTTGTCCTTCCAACGATTGAAGTTTGTTCCATCTAAGCGATCTAACTTGACAAACTCTTGATTCATGACCTTGAACGTGGTGTTTTGATCTTGTGCCATCTTCAAGTAATATCTCTCTAAAATTGTTGAGTATATTAGTATGAGAAGATGACAAAATCTTATATTTGTGTAGTGGTTTCAAAGCACGATTAGATCGCTTTCTTTAGAGAGATATTTGTCCCACACTTAGTTGTTATAGGGTTGATGACAATACTCTTCCAGGATACAATAAAATTTAAGAATTTCTTAATTAGCAATAGTAAGAAATTCTCAACTCTCTTGAACAAAGAAAACTTCTTAATAGTTGATTAAAATGTACACTTAGTACTTCAATTTCTGAAATAGTGGACAAGGAATTATTTATACATATTGCACGTAGCAATTATGATTAGTTACGTATACAAATGGTTGTGTCTTTTTTCATTGCCAATAGATACAATGTTTTGAACATACACAACTCTTAAAGAGTTGTGTCCCTTTAGCCAATAGACATAATGTTTTGAACATACACAATCTTTAAAAAGTTGTGTCCCTTCAACCGAATGGTACTAAACGGTTAGTAACCATTTATTAATATTAATAATATTAATTAATCAAATTTGTAAATACCCTTCATGATTCAGTTTTGGTTATTATATGCTGCGATTAGAGTTGCTATGGTTGCTGCGAAAGTGATGTGGAGCTGTGATTATGGCTACCGCTGTTGCGGGCTAGGAGAAAAACGAGTTTGTGATGCATTTTAGAGTTTTTGAGTTTCGGCTATTTTAGGTAGGAATGCTTTTCTTAAATTTGTTTTATTTTCAAGATTTGTTACAAGTCGATATTAATGTGAAATATATATATATTTTTGTGATTTCGTAAGTCTTATGGATTGGTTTGAGTTGCTTTGGATGATTGTAATTATTTGTGTGGTTGAATTATTGATTGTTTGATAAGATTGAATAATTTGGGTCATTGATTGATTTTTGTTAAATTGACAGTTGCCGAATTGGTATCTCAATGTTTCGATATTGAAAATGAGTTTCAGTTATTGAAAAGAGTTTGAGACATTGGATTTTGATTGTTGATTAATCGAAAATGACTTTTGAGAATTGAAAATGATTTAAAGGAGTTTGAGGAATGTTTGGATGGGACCTAAGAAGGGTGGTAGAGTTCGAGTTTTAGAGGAGATGTTGCCAAAATTTTTATAAAATTTGATGTTTCGTTTGAAGTGGTTATTTAAAAAGATTTGAATTTTTAAGAATTTTATAATTTGATTGAGTTATTAAGAAAAGGACTTCGTTTGAGGTTGATTTATTTAGAAAAGAATAAATTAAGTTTTGTGTATGAATTTTGATGAATGATGATGACATTGAGACTAATTGTTGACCCTCTGTCTCAAGATGTGACCAAGAACTTTAACTCTCCGAGTTCTCCCATGGACATGCATATATATATATATATATATATATATATATATATATATATATATATATATATATATATATGAATTTGAGCTTGAGATTTTTTCATGGAATATTAAATTATTGAGTTTGGAGTTTGATTCCATGGAATATTATATTTGAGTTTGGAGTTTGACTCCATGGATATTATATTTGAGCTTGGGGATACGCGCACAGAGGGACTGTCCAATGGTTAACTACCAAGACATGTCGAGTTGGCTATATAACCGACTGATAAGACTCATTAGCCATAGGGCAAACATGCATCATATGCATTAGTATGCTTTGTTTGAGTTTGAATTTGTTTTGGTTTGCCTAACTGCTTAACTGTCTTTAACTGTTATCTGAGCTACTTGCTGTAACTGCTATCTATATCTGTGCTTTCCTTGTCTGTTTTGCCTGTGTTTGTTCTGACGTGATACTTTTGAGATTATTGGTGCTGAGATGATGATTGTGTTAATTGATCATGTGATGGGTTGAAGGTTATGATTGGTTTCTGATTGAGTTATTAGTAAAGTATGAAAAATCAAGTTGGTTCAGTATAGACTAATGAACTTATGCTTGGAATAGGTTGGTTATTCATACAGTGTAGAAAACTTTTAAGACTTTTCTTATACGAAATGGAACGTTTTCGATTTGCATAATTAATTGATTTCTTTTAAAAAAATTTTGAATATTTGGGTGGTTAAACTGTCGGTTTTCAAAAGATTCATAAGACAACGATAATTATTGAGTTTGAAAAATAATTTTTTTTATTTAATATCTTCTTATGATAATTCTAAAACTCCGTGTGGTTAGGTTTTCACCCCTTACAATTTTATCTTTTCAGGACGGACGATGAAGCTTGCAAAGTTTTAGTTAAGTACTTAGATATGTTGTTTCTGTTTGTTTACACATGTTATAGATTTATCTCTCGCCCTTATTATTAAAATGTTATGTAAGAGGGATAGAAGTTATATGTTTTATATGTATATTATATTTATTAGCTACTTATGTAAGAAGTCTTGTATATAAATATATGTTTGTTTGTTTTCAAGATAAAGTAGTTTTTCAGTTTTCAAATCAACGTTATGGTTTCGAGTTAAAAGACTTCTATTTTATTATTAAGTGTATGAAATAGTTGTAATACTTCTTATTATCAGAGTTACACAGTCAAAAGCGAGACATTTTGATAATAAAAGTTTTACAATAATAAATTTAATTATTTTATAATTGATTATTTAGTTAAAAAATATATAAATCAATATGTATCAATATATAAATATAATAATTATTTTAATAATTAATTTTAGTATCACGAAATAATTTTAACCGTTTGACATATGATATAGGTATTGTCAAAGGAGCAGGCATTTCAAAATTTTTAATAAAAACTCAACCTCACGCATCAATAACTTAGTAAAAAATTATAATAAAGTCTTACTATTTTTAATTGTTTCAATTAAGTTATACTTAAAAAAATATGTCAATTCTTTGAATTGTTTTTTAAGGATAAATCCTAATTACAAACACTTGTATTATTCAAAGATTTAGTATAGAGACCAGTTAACAAATTTAATATAACTAGAGATGTTTGAATGAATTAAATCTAATAAGCTTAACTAGGATGAAAAAAAAATATTTCCTTAAAAGCGATCATTTTATGCAATCAAAAACTAAAAAACATCTAAATCTGAGAAGGCAGAAAAACTAATTCTCATAATTAATGTCGAAAAAAATGAGTTATGCATTAATAATCACTTACTTACTCATCATGCAATGATATATGGATGCTAAAAGAATTTAAATGTAACTTATTTTTGAAAAGGTCTTGTGGACCAACAATTTTTGTGTTTTGTGATCAATACTCAATCATAAAAAAAAAAGTGGGTGATCTCCCACCATTAGATATAATCTCACACCATTAAAAATACTATTAATGATCAATTAATGATTACATAATACAAAAATTATTGGCTCCCTAGCACTCTATCTTTTTTTTTTTTCTACAAAACTCTATTTAATTATCTATATTTTTCTATTTAAAATACATGATAAAAATCCAAAATGTTCCATTCCTGGTATTGCATCAACGGATCTTCATACAGTTTTATATTAAAAAAAATGCATAAAACTAAAAGTCTTAATATAAAAAAATAAAAGTAAAGAGTATTATGAATAAATACATAATTCGTTATCCCTTCTTTTTCTTGGATTGTCTTGTTGTCTGTTTTAACTTCTTTTTCTTGGATTATCTTGTTACCAATTTTAGCTCTGACAGTTGTGTTGCGGTGAAATCATGATAATGACTTTGGCGCTCCTGTCTTTGCATCAATTGCTCTCACACACACAACCTACAAACATGTATGTTGATTTCAATAATAGAAAAGTCTAGCTTCAACTTATTTAACAAATAACTTGTTAGAGAAACAAATAACGGAAAAAAATAGGAAAAGATAATAAAAGAGAGAATACCATGAAAAAAGAGTTAGGAGACTGAACAAGACGCTTAGCTTGGGTTTTCTCTTCTCAAGCTCAGCTGGAGGGTTAAGCAAATTGATGTCTTTCTAAAGAACTTACTCAATTCATATAAAATTTCAGTTATTCAAAGAAACCTTGTTGGATAATCAAGAACAATCACGAATCTAATGAAATGCGAGGAAGAAGGACACTCACCATGATGGCTGCGGCATAGGATTTCAAAACCTTTCAGAGAAATCCTACTTGGGAGTAGAGCGTAGCACCAACAAACTAAAACACTGTCTTCGGCACTTGTTAATCAAAAACTAAATCTATCTATCTACTTAATATATTAAAATTGGTTCCAAACTAGTGGAAGTGAGGTATCAATTTTGCATGAATTCATTTTTCCATCAAAATAGATGCACTCTTTTCTTTTTTAAGTTTATTTTATAAAAGTATATTTATTATAATTATATTGTAACTAACATTTAAGTAATAATGCATAATTATACTAATTTAGAAAACTATCTTTATGATAATTATATAAAATCTATATTTAATACATTATTAAACTACTTATCAATTATCAATCGAAAATATTTTTAATCATTTTAATCATTTTAATAATAATAATAATAATAATAATAATAATAATAATAATAATAATAATATGATAATTATATAATAATGGCACCGATTATTAATAACCAATTTATATTTCTCTAAATAAATTTATTTTAGAAAAATATATTTATTATAATTATATTACAATATTACTATTAGAGTAAAAAACAAATAGGTTCCTGCCTTTTTTTCGTGGACATTTTCTGACCATTGAAAAATATTTTAAAATCTGATGTGGCTCCGTAATGCTTGTCACGCATACGCGTCACCTATGAATTCTCCACGTCGCCATGAATTCTCCACTTTGCATGTCTTTTTCCATTTCTTTCAAGCTATTCTTACTTTCAAAACTTTAAATCACTTAAATAAAAAAAATGTTCTATAATTTTTTAGTACCATTAGTACTCTTTAATTTAGTATCATTTTGGACTATAAATTTTTATTATTTATGACTCTTTTGTTACTTATCATTAGTATATACTAAAAACGAAAATAAAGTACAGTGAGAAGTATAATAAAAACAACAAAAAAAAAGAAAAAAATTTCATACAAACATAATATATAATAATTACAACCAACAACATATATCATATGAACAAAAAAAATTATAATAAGTAAATAAAATTTATATAAATAAAACCAAATAAAAAAATAAAAAAATTTATATACAACATAAATATAGTAAAATAAAAGATAAAAAAAATTTATATAAACAAAAAATAATAAAAATATCATAAAAATTAATAAAATAAGAATTTATATTAACAATAGTTGTCATATGAATAAAAAAATATAATAAAATATAACATTGAAAAAAATAAATTCCTCATCTAATTTCTCACATGAACGTACGTTCAAAGGTGAAAGCAATTCTGGGCATAGTTGTCAGAACCGAACCGGTGAGATTACTGGGTCACTGGGTTACTGGTTCAACCGGTGGGTCATTGGTCGAACCGGTTAACCCGGTATAATTAAATAATTATGTAAAATTTATTTTTTTTCTTTATTATAAGTATTTTTATTTTATTTTTATAAAAATAATTATCATTTTTAAATTTTAATACTTTATTAATTAATTTATATTTATTGTATTATTATATTATTATAAGTAAAAACTTACATACAGTTAATTTTCATGTGAAGTTGATATTTAAAAATAGTTAGATAATTTGACAAATTTAACTAAATATCATCTAACGATTTTTAACTATCAACTTCATACGAAGACAACTGCATGTGAGTCTTTACTTATTGTTATATACTATAAGTATTTATTGAAAAAATAATATTAATAGATATCATATAATCATGAAAAGAAAAAATAAATTATGATTAATAATTTTTTTTATCTTTTTAATATATATATATATATATATATATATATATATTAATAAAATTTATAGTTAAATAAAATATAATTGATTTAAAAATTAATGACTTTAAAATTAAAATTAATTGAATATAAGTAAATAAAAAATTGCTATATCTATAACAATATATAATGCGAATACCTCAAGTTTGGTGTCCAATTTTCTTTCCTATTTTAACCCTGCTAAGTGCCAACATAATCCAAAACTAACTTTACAGTTATGTATTTCACTACCAGTTACAACAAAAATTCACACGTAACTTCTTTCTCAATCCTCCACTTAAATAATCTATTTTTTTATCATTTCTTTAATTTTCTTTACTTCTCTTACTCAACTCTAACATTTTTACCTTTTGAATAACTCTTTAGACAACTTCCTAAAATAGACTATGACTATGATAAATGTTGGTTTTAGAAGCATGTACGAAAAGAACAAAAGAATAATTTATGACGAAAGAAGTGTTCAATTATCATCAATAGTAGTGATAAGTAATTTTTGGTAAATTTTATTATATTTTGTGATATTCATTTAAATTATATTTTATTTAGTTTTATCTTAGTTTTAGTTTGTACCGTTTTGTTCTGAGTACAATGTACTCTGTAGCTTCACTCTAATTATTTTATTAGAGTTTTTGTTGTAGTTTCTTAAAAAAATTTATCATTTTTGTATTTCTTTTGATGTTTTTCTTCTCCTTTCTTTAACATTTTCAATTGAATTGTCTCCATCCTCCTCCTTTGTTTTTCTCCATTGCGGTTACAAATTTTTTTTCAATTTACTTACTCAATCTATATTTTTAATCTATTTTTTATTTTTGTAATTTGTTACCAATTTTTCACGTAGATAAATAGCGTTATGTCTTTTTCTCTCATTAATTTGATTTGACAAAAAAATAGTTTTTTTACATTTTACATGTACATTTTATTTATGTTTTTGACATGTTTGTATTTAACTATCTGTCAACGATGGGATGAAAAAATTTTATAAATATTTTTTATACATTTTTCTTTTTAAATTGCTTTTAATGGGATAATTTTTTTTAATTTTCTAAAATACTTGATTACTTAGAATATTGTATTTAAAATTTGAGTATATAAATATTTTTAAATTAAACTAAAATAAATAAATTATATTACAAAAAAGTTTATTAATTTTGTCTTTTACAATATTATTTATTTGGCATATTGGCTTAGTTATTTAATTGGTATATAATGCATGCAAGAAAATCACACCTATCAAGTGTTTTTTAAAATATTAGTATACTAATTTTCTATATAATTAATTATTTAGAGTACTAGATTTGATATTTAATTATGTAAAGTATTGTATTTATCATATGAAGAATAATAGCAAGAAAAAATAGTGTTTAATATAGTAAGGGATATAATAAAAATATAAATTAATAATTTTAAAAAAATAATAAAATTAAAGATAATTTAAAAAATTAAATATAAAATAAAAAAATAAAATATTTTTTAACAATTGAAATTATGCATGAAGATAGAGAGTGCTTTGAATATAAATTTTTATTTCGGCTTCAAATTAAATACTAATTAAAAATAAATAATTAAACTTAATAACGTTTAAAAATCGTTAATTTGTAAATAATGTTTTTAAATTTTTATTTTAATTTTGTTACACATAATTTTTAATTGAATAATCTTGAAGGGTTTATATATTTATTTTTATGGTCAGTAAATCTGGCCCTTAAATGGAGCTCAGTACCGCGACAGATTAGTCCTTAACCTGCCGGGTTGGGGGATACCGTGGGAAACCAAAAAAAAAATCTGGCCCTTTTTAAAACTAAAGAAGTCATTGATAAGAAGATATATGATAAATTACGAAAGATTTTTTTTATATACACAATTTTTATACTCTCCTATTTTATTTATTAATTATTCTTATATTTTGATATTTAAAAATGAAAAAAGTAAGCATTCTCATTTATTCTATTTTTTCACTATTTATAAAAAAATGAAGACATCTTCGTATTTAGATTCATATTTTGGCCTATCATTTAAAAAAGAAGAAGACAAATATGAGTATCCATGACATTTAAGTAAAAATTATCTTCTGTAAATAACTAACATGTATTTTGGTTTATATATACTCTTTTTGAATAAGAATAATGTTATTATTATTATTTTTTAATTAAATTTTGGTTTATAGTAATTTTAAATTTAATAAATATAATATAAATAAAGCCACATCAACATTAAAATAAAAAAATACTTATCTAATAAATTTAAAGAGTGAATGATATATTAACAAAAAAATAAAATTAATTTCTTAAAAACAATAGAAAAGCGGCTGAACAGGCACGTTAGTGCCTGTTGAGCCGCTAGTGTATTATAATTTGGATATGCATTAGTAAAAAGCAATGTAGCTTGGTGGTCAGATTGTCTTTCTTGCAACTTTGGAGTGAGCAGTTCAAACTCTATGCGAATACGCATGACACACGCGTACGCGTGAGAGGAAAGTCTGCCAGGCGACGCGTACGCGTGACAAGCACTTTCCGTTGGGTCCAACGGAGGCATTTGGACGGAATGACTGATCCGTCCAACTTTTAAGAACGTCAGGGACTTAAAAGTATTTTTCAATGGTCATGGACGGAAATGCCTACAGAAAAAAAGGTCAGGGACCTATTTGTCTTTTACTCTTACTATTAATATTTAATGAATAATACATAATTATAGAGTAAATGCCCAAAATGGTCCCTGAAATTCAAATCGGTATTCAATTCAGTACTTTATTTTTCTAAATGACCAAATAAATCCCTAAAATTGAGAAACGTGCGTCCCCGTTAGTCCCTGCCAGAATTGCCGTCTTAACGTTGCTGATGTGGAACGTTAACTGCCATGTGGGCATTCTATTAAACGACGTCGTTTGAGTTGTGGGTTCCCTAAGCCTGGAAAACGACGTCGTTTGAAATAACGTATTCTCCCCCTTTGAATAAACAATTGTTGTTGGTCCCCCCTTCCACTTCAACGTTTCCCACCAAAATTTCAGAAAAGCTTTCTCTTCTCCTACGTCCCTTCATTCTCCCATACTTCTCACTCAACATTTCATCGGCGAGGATCATCCTTAGAATCTGTTCTCTCCAGTCAGTGAAGAAGTCATCGACGAAGCATCACCTTCGTACACTGCCGACGGTGAGAGGTAACAGTTCGACTTGATCATTCTCTTCCATTTTTTTGGTTTTCATTGAGGGTTGTTGATATTTATGTGTGAATGCGTTGTTGTATATGTAAGGGAGTGGTTTAGAATGTTGTGGTTGTTGATGGCGCAAATGTTAGGGTTTAGGGTTTCTAATATGAAAATTGTAACCACATAAATCATAATCTTGTTTAAGTTATAGTCAGTAGGAAGTAAATATATGCATCCTTATTACAAATATAGTTTGATTTCTAGTTCTTTGCAATATGGCTGTTTTGCGACAAAATGAATAATCCTGTCTGTTTTGTGCATTGTGCTGTAAACTTCAGATGCCTGATCGATTGAGACTTGTTTTCCACCATGGTGGAGCGTTTGAGACAGATCCTAGGGGAAATTTTATCTACACTTCTGACTTGTATGATGAATGGGTTGGAGTTGATGAAGACTATCTTGACGTGTTTGCGGTAACAGGTTATTATAAAGAGTTGGGGTATGATAAGGCTGAAGCATGTTGGTATCTGGAGCCTAAACATGTGTTGGAATTTGGTCTTAGGAGATTGAAAGTGGACCAGGACCTTGTTGATATGATCAAGCACTGCCATGAGAATAACAACGTCATCCACATCTATTTTGAGCACGGAACTTCGATTCCTGAGATAATTGATGTAATGAATTTGTCTGAGGAGGATGGTGCTATAGGCCAGAAGGTCGGAATGGAAGGCATGGAAGAAGATAGAGTAGAAGGTGTTGAATCTGTGAAGAAAACCAGCACAATATTAAGTCAACTTGAAGAACTAGTTACCTTTATCCCAGTTGAACTGAAATCCACTGTACCAAGTCTACTGTCCACTACCCACTGCCCCATCTCCACTGCCCCATCTCCACTGCCCCCCAAGCCACTGCTCCCCAAGCCACTGCCCCCCAAGCCACTGCCCCCCACCCCACTGTGACACAGCCCGTTGCTCCCAAGCCCATTCCCCCCCAACCCACTGCCTCCCAGCCCAGTGTGACACAGCCCGTTGCTCCCAAGCCCATTGCCCCCCAGCTCACTGCCCCCCAGCCCACTGCCTCCCAGCCTACTCCCTCGAAGCCCAGTACACGAAGTTCAACTGCCCTGAATTTTAATGGCGACAAATCATGTTCACAGGCGAAGTCCCCTAAATCTCTATCCCAACCAAATCCCATTACATCCAAACCTGTATCTCAAAAAGTTTGGTCTCAACCCACTCCTTCAACCAAGAATGCACAAATTAAAAAAAACAGCGCATCAAAGAAACAATCCAAGCCTATTAACTTTAAATTCAACACGTTTACCAAAATGCCTAGAAGGTATATCACAAGATCACAAGGCTGGAGAAAACAAGCAAGCAAGGAGCCAGTTCAGTTGAATGTTGATAGCTCATCTGATTCTTATGAGTCTGCAGAGGACAGTTTATACAAGCCACACATGCCACTTGACTCTCTCGACTCAAGCAGTGACAACAATGATGATGTTAGTCCTAGCAGCGATAGGAGAAAAAGGAAGACTGCCAGTGACAAAGACAAAGGCAAGAAAAAGGTTGTTAATGATGAAGATACTTCTCGTCCCCCATCAATGGATGCATCTGATTATGAGAAGGAGGTAGATGATGATGAGAACGAAGAAAACTTGCAATGTATGTACCGCATATTATAATTAATGTGCATATGTATTGATTTTATTCTGTTTCTGTTGGTGATGTAATGTATGAATTTGTATGGCAGTGTCTTTCTCTGATGATAGCTGGAAATCTGATGAACTGAAGACTCCACCAGACTCTGAAGATGAAGCAGACCCAGCTGCGAATCCCATCTTCAATGATGCTGCCAAGTTTGGACATGTGAGATTAGAGCTAGGTATGGAGTTTACCACTAGGGATGCCTTTAAGAAAGGGGTTAGAAATTATACATTGCAAGAGGGTAGGGGTGTAAGGTACAAGAAAAATGATACTACTAGATGTAGGGTGGTATGCAAGAATGAAGATTGTCCCTGGATGGTGTTTTGTTCTTATAGCAAACCGAATGGATGTTGGCAGATTAAGACCTTTAATGATGATCATACATGTGAGAGAACTTTCAAGAATAGATGTGCAACTAGGTCTTGGGTAACTGACATACTTGTTAAGAAGGTTAGGAAGCTCCCAGCTTTTAGACACTGTGAGGTGTTTAATTACTTTAAAGCAAAAACTGGAATACAACTGTCTAGGACTACAATTACAAGAGCTTTGGGTGATGCAAGGAAAATAGTGAGGGGTGATGAAGCTGCTGAGTATGCTAAACTCAGAGATTATGCGGAGGAGCTGTTGAGGTCTAATCCGGGCTCAACTGTCAAGTTAGGTGTTAGTCCAATGCCTAACGGAGAAGGTGTCTTCGAAAGGTTTTATGTGTGTTTGCATGGATACAAAAAAGGTTTTGTGGGTGGCTGCAGACCCTTGGTAGGACTTGATGGGGCTTTTTTGAAGACCTATTATGGAGGATGGCTGCTGTGCGCCATGGGTCAGGATGCGAACAATCATGTGTATCCAATTGCATGGGCAATTGTTCATATTGAGAACAAAGACAACTGGAAGTGGTTCTTGGAGCTCTTGCAGGAAGACATTGGAGATCAGACAGAGCATGGTTGGTGCTTCATCTCTGATATGCAGAAGGTAACCTAACCTATATGCTTTAATTAGATGCACGATAAATTATTTTAAGGACCATTTTGGATTAATGAACCAAATTTGAAGGACTATTTTGGAGAATTGCAGAATTTAAGAATTTAAGAATTTAAGAATTTCAATATATAGTAACCTATATACTATTGTTATGGCAATTGCAGAATTTAAGAATCCTTAAGCGCATAAGTTCAAAATAGAACCTGTTTTTCAATTTATTATTATATATCTGGTAAAAATCAAGAATCTGTTATTTGCTCAGGTTTTTAGGTGACTACTTTGTTATCTTGTAGGGTTTAATCCCAGCATTGCGTGAAGTTATGCCAGGTGCGCATCACCGCTTCTGTGCATGGCACCTTTGGCAAAACTTTCAGAAACAATGGAAGGACTCACACTTGAAGAGTTTGCTTTGGAAGTGTGTTAGAGCCATGACTGTCCAGGAATTCAACGGACATATGCAGTCTATAAAGAGGGTGAATGAGAAGGCGTGGGCATATTTAGACAAGTTTCCTAGGCAGGCATGGACCAGGGCTCACTACAAGGACTTTCCAAAGGTTGACAATGTCTGCAACAACATGTGTGAGGTGTTCAACGCTGCCACCAAACCATACATATGTAAGCCCGTCTTGACTTTACTAGAGGACGTTAGGAGGTATGCCATGACTAGTATGGCAAGGAACAAACTGAAACTCTCTAGCCATATGGGATACTTACCTCCGATTCAACAAAGTAGACTTGCAAAGGAAAGGCATTACAGCAGGTACTATACACCAATGTGGTCTGGAAATGCGGCTGAAGTGATGTTTGAAGTGCATGGTGAACCACATAATGTGGTGGTTGATTTGGGAAACCAAACATGTAGCTGCAGGTCTTGGCAGTTATCGGGTAAGTACTATTTTGTTTGATTGTTTTTATTTTTTTGTGTAATTGCACCGTAGTATACCTATCAAGACACTTAGTTACTCAAATTTTTTATGTGGTAGGGTTACCTTGTCGTCATGCAATAGCTGCGATTTCAGTCATGAATGGTAGACCTGAGAATTATGTCCATGCATGGCTAACAATGGGCTCATACAACAAGACTTATGAGTACCATATCAACCCGGTAAGAGGCCAACAGTTGTGGGAAACATCAGAATACCTCCATTGCTTACCTCCTGTAAGGAGCAAACCCCGTGGCAGGCCATCACATTATGCAAGAAAAAAAGATCAACATGAGGCACCTGTTCGGGGGAGCCAAGAGCGCACAGCAACAAAATTGAAGAGAAAATATGGCAAATTCACATGCGGGACATGTGGGGATGTTGGTCACACAACAAGGAGTTGTAGAATATCAAAGAAACAAAAGGCTGATGAGCTAGCTGCTGCTGCAAAGGCTGCTGAAGATGCTGCAGATAAGGGTGACACTGGTTCTAAAGGTAACAAAGGTGAGGTTGTTACTGAAGAATGTGAGGTTGGGGCTGAAGGAGGACAAATTGATACTCAAACAGAAGTTGCTGCTGAAGGGGGTCTAGGAGATGAACAAGAACATGCAACTAAGGTATTGTTGTTATTGATATTGTTGCTATTGATAAATCTGGAAACAAACAAATCCATATAATGACACTTGTATTGTTGTTGTTGATATCATAGGCTGTAAAGACTACAAAGACTGCAAAGAAAGGCCATCTGAGAACTAAATGTGAGAGACGCATAGACAAACTCCCTGTCAAGAGGACAACTTCATCCACTGCTGCTACTGCTGCGGCTGCTCCACATCCGACTGAGATTTCAAGAGAGACTATTCAGGGAGCTAGTGCAGCAACCTCTGAAAAACTTGCCTCCTTCTTGAAATTTGTTCCAAATCCAGGATTCAACCCACCAAGGAAAACTGTCTAACCAGCACAAAGTGTGGTGGCTTTTTGAGTTCATGTTGTTGTAGCTGAATGTTATGCTTAAAGAATTCTACCTTTTTTTAATGTAACCTATCAAACTTGTATGTATGGCCTTTGAATGTTGTTATGGCCTATGATGCTTTGGGTTGTGATACTATGTTATGCACAATGTGCTTTAGTACAAACAACACTTGTTCCATGTTCCGGTATTAGTTATCTTAAATTAATGAAGTTTTTGGTTTAGTTCATGTTGTGATTTATCTCTTTCTGGTTTAGTTGAACACAATTTTTAGCAGAATAAGTGCAGCATCAAGAGTTGAACTCATGTCAAATTAGTGTTTCATTTCATTTCATTCCATCTTCATCAAGACATTACATACCACTTAAGAAATTTAAAATTTCATAACATTATCATCATTTGTTGAATATAAACCCCAACAAACTAAAACCTAAACACACACCAAAAGTAACAACAAAAGCCAGCAGCATCATTGTCATCATCTTCACGGTCTTAACATCACTCTCCAAGCTTGTCATCCTCCAACTTAACTCATGCAAAACTTCTAGTGGAATGGGTGCTGCAGAAACTTGATCTTCACATCCATCAGCCCAGCGAAAAAAATTACAGTGAATTCCATACTGCAAAGTAAAAAATGCAGGTGAATCCAAACTCAAACTCAAACCATCTTAACATTTTCTTCACAGCCATAACCTTACCTCATAGTTCGGACAACCATAAAATGGTCTACCAGGATTTTCTGCAGTTGTTGAGTGCTTCATCACCGTTCGAAGCCCGCAATAACAGAAAACACCGTTCTTACCTCCCCTATTTCGCATTCCTTTGTTGCCATAAGGTCTGCCTGCAGCGTTGTTCCTACTTGAGCTACTTTGGCTTTTCTCGCCACCACCCATCATCACTCACACAGACAAGAAATCAATTTGGGTTTTACGGCGAAGAAGAGAGGTTGAACAGAAGAGAAGGAGAGTCAGAGAAGAGAAGGAGAATCGAAGAAGACAAGAAAATTAGGGTTTTATAGTTGCAATGGACTAATTTGGGTAATATTAGGCAATTCCAGATACCAATTTGAAACAAATTCAACCTTGGCACACATCAGCATCCAGCTGGAATGCCCACATGGCAGTTAACGTTCCACATCAGCAACGTTAAGACGGCAATTCTGGCAGAGACTAACGGGAATGCACGTTTCTCAATTTTAGGGATTTATTTGGTCATTTAGAAAAATAAAGGACTGAATTGAATACCGATTTGAATTTCAGGGACCATTTTGGGCATTTACTCCATAATTATACTAATTTAAGAAAATATCTTTGTTATCTATCTATTCTATCTATCTATCTATTCTATCTATCTATTATCTATTATATTATATAAAAATCGAGTTTTTGCACTTAATGATGGAATTAATGTGGCATGCTCTTGAGGTGTTTCCTGATTTATTTCATTTAATTCGTTAAAGCAGATCAATTATAATTAATTAATTATATCAATTAATTAATTTAGTTAATTATATTAATTATTTGATTTGATTGGAATAAATATCAAATTATTTAATAAATAATAAATATGATAATGAAATATATGAATTAATTTGATTAGTTTATTTTTTTTAATACAATCTATTTATACAAGATCAAATATTTTTTACTCATTCGCTCTCTTTTCTCTCTCTCTTCCTCCCTCCCTCCCACACTCTCTCTCTCTCTCTCGTGTTTAAGGTACAATTTTTGTAATTTATTTATTTTTTGTTTCTTTTATCTTTATTTATACATTTTATTTTTTTTATATTTTGTTTAAATTTTTTGTTTATTTTAATTGCTTATTATTAGGCACATACTTTTTTTTTTCTTTTAGCTTCTGATTAACAAAAAATATGTGTCATCTTTACGTTGTTTTTAAATAATCTTACTATAATTTTATATATTGTCTTTTTTTTGTGATTCACAATTAATATATACATTGTTCATTGATTTCTCTGTATTGATGCTCTTTTTATTTGAAATTTCGTAACAATTTAAAGTGTATGTTGTGACCCATTTGATATTCGTTAATTTGGTGTATCTTTTTAGATGCTTTATGTTATAATGTGTTTAAGGAGTTGACTTAAAATTATAATATGATATATAAATATATAATATGATTTATAGTATGCTAAAATATTAGGACATTATCATATAGATATTTTTTTTTATTTGGTCATTAGATTCAACTATATAGGATCTTGAAAATTATGCAATTATGTGATTAGTTATTTTTTCATATAATTATTGTATTGATCATTTATATTAGTGAGACTATTTTTATTATTAATATTTATAAATATGCTATTATTTATATAATTGATTGAATCATCTTATTTATTTAAATTTAATTCTATTGAATTAATTATTCAAGGTGCCATGCTATTTTTATTTTAAAATAATTTTTAAATATTATTTAACAAATCTAGTAACATAATAACAATTAAAAAAGACAGAACAAAAAAAATTTTAATGTGAAAATAGGATAAAAAGATTAAATTTATTTAATAAATTTTTTTAGGATATATATGTTTTTTTATAGATAATTATTGTAAGACATGAAAAATTATTAAATTCTAACAATAATTATTAAGGATAAATAATTTTTATAATTAAAAATAATGTCAATTTAAATGATATACAAATAAATCATGCCAAACATAACAACTTAAAAGGGTTACTTTTGAAAGAATATAGTTTATGATATTTAATTTTTTACTATTTAAAAAAAAGCATAATTACTTAACGATATTTATTTTTTAAATTCACTATATATGCAATTTTATTCTTTTTTTTTGACAAAATTTCACTCATATGATAATTCTTCTAATGGTGTAAATGCGAATAATTATATTTTTACTTTTTGATATAATTGATATATTATTAATAATGAATCGTAATTAACCCCTCATATTTTTAATCAAAGTATTTTGACGATAGTTTATATTTATAGATATTAATGGATGATTATTTCTTTAAAAATAAAATATATTATGATTTTAGGTTATTTTATAATTAACAATAATACTTAATTATTTCTTTAAAAATAAATTGCATTATGATTTTATGTTATTTCACAATAATAATTAATGTTTATAATATTGAATTATTCTAAATTTTTTTATTTTCTATCATTAGTTATTCCCAAATTAAAAACATTATGTTGATGAATTGTTGAATAGTCTAAGTATAACCAAGTTAATTTAGTTTATTTATTTATTAATATAATTGATTGAAAGCATAAGTGATAAATAAGACAAGCAAATAATCAAAAAAATAAAATATTAGTAATTACTTAAAATAGATAACATAATAAGTTATAGGGTATTACTTTATTTAAATTATTAATAATTAAAAGAATAAAAGGTCAGTAATTATTTTTAAAATAGACATTAAATTTAGTTTTATGGTACTAATTTATTTGAGTTGTTAATAAAATTTTATAATTTTTAGATTTATATCTGCTCAATTTATGTATTTTATTTTATTCTACTTTTAAAAAAATGAGACATGTATTTTTAATTATTTATTTAGATAGTATAGTGAAATGAGTTATATTAATTATAATTAATTATCGATAATTGATATCAATTAATTGATTGTATTAATTTATAAGATGAATAACATAAATAAATATTGTAAAATTAATTATAATAAATTAATAATTAATAAATAAAAAACTAAAAGAGACTTTTTTTATTGCATTTTAATGGCTATACGTTTTTATAATTTCACTTTTTCTTTATCTCTTCCTTTCACATTTATTTCTTTTAATTTATTGAACTAAATCAATTATACTAATTATTTGTATTAACTAATTAAGTACTTTTTAATGGGTTATTATAGCTATGCCTTTAGACCATAGGTTAAAAATATTATAAAAAATATTTTATAAAAGTTGTTAAAAAATAAATATTTTTAAAATATGTCTTTAAGACATAATTAACTAAATTATTTTTTAATATAATGTGTTTGATTCATTCAATTGTATTAATTATATCTAATCAATTATGTAATTTGATTTTATTAGGATAAATATTTTATCATTTAATATTTTATTTGATTCATTAAATTACATTAATCATAACTTCAAATATTTAATTTAATTAGAGTAAATATTAAATTATTTTAAATTTTGTTTGATTAATTAAACCAAATTAATTATAACTAATTTATTATTTAATTTGGTCTAGATAAATATTAAATTATTTAATATAAAATATATAAAACAATGAAATAAATGAACTCAATTAATTCAATTTATTATCTCATTATTTTATATATCCTTTTTTTCTCTCTCTATTTTGTACTTCAGGTAAAGTATTTGTAATTTTTTATTTTTGTTTTTTTATCTTAATTTTGCTAATATTTTCTATGATTTTGTTTTATATTAATTATTTTTTTATTTATTTTGATTAATAATTTTTAAGGTTATTATTATTTTATTTAAAGATAATTTAAATTTTTTGTAATATTTTTATAAAAGTTGATTAATAGGTTCTTTTTTAAAATATTGTTTTTGAATTTTTTTTAATAAGATCATATTTTAATTTTTCTTTTTCATCATTTGTATTAATTAATTATATTAATCTTCTATTGCAATACATTTTTTATCTACTCCTCACATTATCTTTTCTATCTTTTTTTACTTTTTTTTAATTACTTTTTTTTACTATTATTTTAATTGTTTATTTTACTTTTACTTCTCATATATAGATTTATTATAATTCATCAAGGTTCTTTTTTAATTTAAGTGATTTTTTAGGTTATATTTTATCATTGATGCTTTTATTTTGTTTAGTGTATTTTTTTAATCTGTGTTTAATATAATATAATAATCTGTAAATATCTATTCAATTATATAAAAATTAAATTTCTGCACTTAATGATAAAACTGTCGTGGCATGTTTCTGATGGTATTTTTTGATTTGTTTCTTTTAACTCATTAAATTCAATTTATTATAATAAATTAATTATATCAACTAATTGATTTAGTTAATTATTTAAATATCATATAATTTATTATAATTTCTATCAATCAATTAATTGTAATTCAAATTGAATGATTATTTTGTTACAAAATTATTATTTCTTAATCTATTCATGGGAAATACATATATTAATTATAATCACAAATTAAGCTATTTTACATTAAATAACTTATATAATGCCCATCTCATTTATTATCATAAATGCTGAATTAAATAAGTCATTATTACTTTTAATTTAAAATTAGATGAGAATAAAACCAGAGATACTATTTTATTTGGTCTTTCGGGTTTACTGGGTGTCACACTCAAATATAAATAGAGACTTTCAGATTTTGGTCTTCAACACATCAAAGCCACATCCGTAACTCTTTTTCCATAAAAGGAATTGCAATTCAACTCTATTAGGGATACAGAAGGTTTTCAAAAAATAAGAAAATGGTCTGAATTTACACGAATTCTCTAAATGTTCGAGTTTATGATGTTGTTTTAGTTGGTTGTCGTTACGAGAATGACTCTAATCTATACGTGTCTAAGGACTAGATTAGATTAAATATTATTTAAGTAATTTATTTCTAATATTGATATTTGATTAAATTAGTTTTAGAGAAATTTAAATTGTTGACTCAATTTATATATTACGACTATTCTTTTTGAATATATTATTTTTACATTTTTTAATATAAAATTTCTTTTTTTTCTTCTGATTTTTAAGTTTATTTTCTTTCTTGGATATATGTATCACTTTTTTTTATTTTATATTTCAGATTAGTAATGTAATTATTAAGAAAAATATATTTAAAAAAAGAAAAAAAATATTAAAACATCACTATTTAAAAAAAAAAAGAAAGATACATGAAAAAAAGAAAAATGAAAAATTAAAACATCACTATTAGAAAAAAAATGTTAATATGTGTATGAATAGAGCTAAAATTGAGGAATATATATGGATATAAAAAATAAATAATAAAAAAATTATTGCACGATTGTAGAATAAAAAGACATATATAAAACAAAATA
This sequence comes from Arachis ipaensis, assembly GCF_059453495.1. Lineage (NCBI taxonomy): Eukaryota > Viridiplantae > Streptophyta > Magnoliopsida > Fabales > Fabaceae > Arachis > Arachis ipaensis. The sequence goes on along the minus strand of NC_142443.1, from coordinate 5,615,736 downwards.
ATTATAACAAAAAATAATTAATATATGTAATTTAAATATTTTTAATAACCGGTAACATAGAGTTTAATAAAATATAATTCATATATTTTTTTATTTATGTATATGTATAGAATTATTTATGTATATGTATATATATTAAAAAAAACTACCGTAATATATATATATATATAACAAAATTAATATATAAGATTATGAAAAGTTCCATCCAAATTTGATAAGAACAAGACGACTTACATAAAAATAGTTCTCATGAATAATAAGGTAAGTTGATTATTTTTTATGATTCTTTCAAGTGATGCTAGGTCCATTTTATAAATATTTTTGGTTTATATTTTAAGTTTATTTGGTAAGTAAACCCTTGCACGAATCAAAGACAGTGTGATTTTATAGATTTATAAGTGCTAATATATTTAATTTGTTTTATAGTATGATAATAGCCAATATATTTGTTGGTAGATTTAACTATTACTATATTATTTATGATCACATTCAATATATATGTCTGATTTATTAAAAAAAATAAATTATTAAAATCGATTAATAACTACTTTAGAGTTAATCCAATTAAAACTGGATTAAAAAAAACAAACAATACATAACATGTTACTTTTTTATTAATACAATTATTATAATTTAAAATAATTTTAAAAAAAATCATTTAAAATTATAATTTCAATCTTATCACGTCTTACTATTACATTTGTATTACTTCAAAAGAGGGATACAAAAACCCATGCATACAGAGGGATTGGTTTTACACGCGGCCCAATAAGCAAGTGGCCCAAAAAATTGTAATAGTAAAGGTTTTATGAAGGTTAGGTAAAAAAAAAAGGAGAAAAAGACAAATAGGTTCTTGACTTTTTAAATTTTTGACAAATACATTTCTTACAAAATTTAAATACAAAAAAGTTCCTGACTTTAACAAACTAAGGACAATTTAATCCTTCCGTCTATTTTCCTCTCATACGCAAAACGGAACTGGCTGACGTGGTGAAAACGGTGTCCAGGTGTCTGTTATGGTGCCACGCTGAAAGAGGAATAAAGTTCTAAGGACAAATAGGTCCTTACTGATGAAAACGACGTCGTTATCATAAGGTAGCCCATTCTTATTAAAAATCCTTTGGCAACACAGAAATTACCATATACTGCCCTAACCCCTTCATCAAGCCAGAGCTTCCTTCCCTCTGAAACGAAACTGAAGTGTCATCGAAGAAGGTGGAGTAGGAGAGACTTAGTTCGTATGCTGAAGAAGTTCAATCATCAATCAACGTAAGCAAGTCCACAACGTTTATGATCACATTCACATTAGGGTTCCATTTAATGTATAGTGTGATGCATGCAAATGCATTCTGCTATGGTTGCTTTGTGTTTCAATCTATTTGAAAAAAGTTTATGTGTCTTCATTTTAAAGTTTCTTAGGGTTCTATGCATTGTGGGTTGATTTTGTTTTTGTTTGAAAATTACAGATGACTGATAGATATGTAATTTCTATTTTTTACCATGGAGGAAAGTTTGTGAGAAATGGTGATGGGGGACTTGTTTATGTGAATGAAAAAGTAGAAAAATTTTCAGAGACGGACATAGATTTTATCAACTTTGGTGATTTGGTGAAGTTGTATGAGGGTTTAGGATATCCTGGCTACAAGGCAATATACTGGTTTGATAGTACGGCCAGTGATATAGAATCTGGGTTTCATCGTTTAACAGAGGATAATGGGATTCGTGAATTGTGTGACGATTTGATTAGGAATGAAGAAAAAGATGAGTTCCATGTTTACTTTGATCATGTTGTCAATGAACCTGAGTATGTAGAAGAAGCAGGAGGCGGGAATGCAGGAACTGAGAATGTTGAGTGCATAGAACTAGATGACATATGTGATAATCTGATGACATCGTCCTCTGATGACGGCTACGAGAGCACGGAGGATGAACCTTACAAGCCTCCACCTCCGGGGTATAGTGATGACAGTGATGATGAGAATAGCAGTGGAGAAGAGAAACGTACTAAAAAGAAGAGAAGTATGACTTACAAGGGAAAAAAATGGTTGTACCAAAGAGAAAAATGAAAGAGAAGAAGAATGATCCACTAAAGAGGCAGGATGCACCAAGGAAGAATAGATCGAATATTGGTGGAAAAAGACCCAATGTACAACCAGGTGTTGGGCCCAGTGTAGACCAACGAGCTGGGCCTTCTTTGAAAACTGGTGGGCCTAGTAATGGGCCTGACCAACACTCAAGCTGCACTGATTCAGAGTATGACTATGAATACTATTCAGAGGATTTGCATACCCCTGTTTTCTCTGATGAAGAAGCTGAGAAACAACACTGGCCCGAGTTCAATGATGAGTATGGATTTGGAGAAGGCCACTTTGAAGTAGGCACTAAGTTTACAACTCTTGATGATTTTAAAGAAGTGGTGAATGACTTGTTCATATCTGATGGTAGGCAGCTTCAGTGGATTAAAAATGATAAAGAAAGGGTTCGAGTGAGCTGCAAAGGAGAAGAATGTCCATGGGTTGTACATGTATCCTACAATAATTCTCTTAGGTGCTTTCAGGTTAAAACTTTTAAATCTGAGCATACATGTGCAAGGGACATGGGCAGTAATGCTGCTGATCAACACTGGCTGAGCAACAAAATTGAAAAAAGGTTAGCTATCCATCTTTAGATGACTAAGAAGGAGGCTAGTGATTTTTCTGAAAGATGAGTTTGGGATACATCCTCATGATAAGATGGTTTACAGGGCACTAAAGGAGGCAAGAGACAGAATTGTCGGAAGTGAGAGTGAGCAATATGGAAAGCTGAGGGATTATCTATTTGAACTCTTACGCAGCAACCCTGGATCTACTGCACTCTTAGAAGTGATACCAATTTCACAATTCCCAGCAGTGTTTGATAAGATATATATATGCCTGGATGCATGAAAAAAAGGCTTCAAGAGTGGTTGTAGACCTCTAATATATTTGGATGGATGCTTTCTTAAAGGGTACTTTGGTGGACAGTTACTTTCAGCGATTGCACGAGATGCCAATAATCATTTCTATACCATTGCTTATGCCGTTGTCGGATTAGAAACAAAGGAGTCATGGAAATGATTTTTAACTCTCTTACAAGAAGATCTTGGGAATGCAAGTGTGCACGGATGGAACTTTATGTCAGATCAACAAAAAGTTAGTAATCTATTGGTTTATGCTTATGTTCTGATATCTAGTTCATTATGCTTCTATTATGAGGTTTTTGGTTTACAAAATTATGCAGAAATTGAGGGTTGTTCTGTTTCTAACTTTTTTTTACTAAATTGCAATCTTTAAGTTTTATCACATTAGTTAACATTAGTTAGCATTAGTTAAGATTAGTTAGCATTAGTTAACATTAGTTAGCGTTAGTTAACATTAGCCAAGGTTAGTTAAATTTAGGCCAAAACATACTCATTCCAAAGCACCAGCTAAATTTAGGCCAAAGCAACTAATAAAAAGGCCACCTGCACCAACTACAACTCAGACTCAAATTGCTCCACCAACTTCAACAAGTGTGACAACAACATCGAATGGAGGAGTATCAAAGGAGACACTGGCAGCAACAAGTTGTGCCACAACAGGACTATTCAAGTTTATACCAAATCCAGGCTTCAAGAACCAGAAAAAGTGACGTGCTTGTTCTTGACTTATTTTGGAAACAAAAATTAGTTTTTTGCTGCAATAGTTGGTTGCAATACATATTGGCAAACTTTCTTTTAGCCAATTTAGTTACTTTTGAATTAGTATTTTGGAATCCGATGACTGATATACCTGCTACATTTTCTTATCCTAGACGTTATTATGTTATGGTATGACAATATTCCTATGTTATGGTTTAGGTTGAATGAATGAATTATTGTTGATTGAATGAATTATATATGGCTTGTTTCTGGCTTAGGTTCATCTCTTGAAAATAAACATTAATTTACACGCATTCTATATCTATTTCAAGCCAACAAGATATGGATAATTCAAATTTTCTTTCTTTCATTTATATTAACTAAAATAGTTAACAGATATAATTTATTACAATCCACATTTTTTTTTTCATATTTTTCATACCCTAAATAAACAAAGACCAACAACTTCAACAATCAAGTCTAGAACTATGACCCAGAAGTTACTGCTTTTCTTGTTCTCTAGGTAAATTATCCTTTGCTCTAGATCAGCCATACTGTTCTCCAATTCTATCTTTCTAAACTGTTCTTCAACATTTAAGCTCTGATTGTCACCCAATTCCTTTGTTGGCTCCATGCACCCAATTCTTCCAATATGGTCATCAACCCACAAAAGAATTTACAATATGGTTGTTTCACCTAAATCAATTCAGATAGTATGAAAATATGTTGGTAAAAAAAAAACTCTCAACTTCATCCATATACATGAAAAATTGTGAGCTTACCTCGAAGAATGGGCATCCGAAAAATAGTCTGTTTGGGTTGGTATTTGTCTTCGACATGTAAAATATCACATACATCCCGCAGAAGCATTTTGGAGCGATGCAATCTTTCTCATCCCCAGTTTGAACTGAACATGGAGCTGCATTTACAATCGAGCCTTCCTGTCGTCTGCCACTACCTCCGCGTTGTCTCTTGATTGATGAGCTTCCATCACTGGCCATCAATATAAGCAACACCACCATGAACAAATCTGAACAACTGCTGCGTATGTTACTTCAGAAAATCCAGTTTAAATCTCATTAGGGTTACCTTATGAAAACGACGTCGTTTTCATCAGTAAGGACCTATTTGTCCTTAGAACTTTATTCCTCTTTCAGCGTGGCACCATAACGGACACCTGGACACCGTTTCCACCAGTTCTGTTTTGCGTATGAAAGGAAAATAGACGGAAGGATTAAATTGTCCTCCGTTTGTTAAAGTTAGGGACTTTTTTATATTTAAATTTTATCAGGAATGTATTTGTTCAAAAATTTAAAAAGTTAGGAACTTATTTGCGTTTTTCCAAAAAAAAAAAAGTTGTATCACGAGTCATAACCAACAATGGTTTTATGAAGGTTAATTGATATAGATATTAAAAACAATAGAAGATATTATAACTAGTGTAGTTGCTAGGTTTTTGGGTGGGAGTGTGTTAAAAGAAAAAAAAAAGTTATAACCCAAAAAATATATAGAAGAGAATCTCTGTATGTATATGCATTTTGTGTGTATAAATATGTTGGGTATACCAAGATGCTAAGATCATTGTCTTTTATAATTTGTATTTTTTTATGGTTTTCTATGAATAAAAATAATTATATTTCTATTATAATTTAATTATTTTATTATAATAAATTTGATTATTCTATGATTGATTATTTAATTAAAAAATATATAAATTAATATGTATCAATATATATAAATATATAATGATCATTTTAATAATTAATTTTGGTGTCACGAAATATTTTTAACCGTTTGACATTTGACACGAAGTATTTTCCAATAAGCTTAATTTTGAATAAAAAGTTAAAAACTCAATTTCACACGTCAATACTTAGTAATAGCTAGTCAAATACTTTGGAGTTTTAAAGTCTTTAGACATAAAAAAAATTTATTAAAGTCTTTACTATTTTTAGTTGTTTCAATTAAGTTATACATAAAAAAAATACGTCAATTATTTGAATTCTTTTTTAACATAAGCCCTAATTACAAATTTTTTTATATTATACAAACTCAAATACAAAGTTTTAGTATAGAGACTAGTTAACAAATTTAATATAATTAGAGAAGTTTGAATAAATTAAACCTAATAACCAGGATAAAAAAATGTTTCACGTGGTTTCAGGAAAGAGAGGAGTCTATGTGTGGTTGAGGAGCCTATGTCTGATTGTTGGAGGTAAATAGGTTAATGTAGGAGAGCTTTAACTAGATTTACTTAATGAATTTTAAATTTTTAAATTTTAAATTTAAAAAATTTAAAATTAATTATTAATAAGGTTTAATTACTCGATTGATCTCTATAATTTCGCAAAAATTTTAATTAAGTCCCTTTACTTTTTTTCCTTTTAATTGAGTCTTTGTACCAATTTTTTTTAATTGGGTCCCTACACTTTTTTTTTAATTGGGTCCCTGCATTTTTTTTCTTTTATTTAGGTTCCTATACCAATTTTTTTTTAGTTTGTTCCCTATAAAATTAAGCCAATTACTACTAAGAGGGATTTAATTGAAAAAAAAAAATAGTGCAGAGATTCAATTAAAAAGAAAAAAAAGGTATAGGAACCTAATTGAAAATTTTACGAAACTATAGGAACTAACATAGTAATTAAATCTATTAATAATTATAATTAACTGAGTTGTTCATTTTTTGGCTGGTTAGACATTTAGTTTCCTATACTTTTCCTTCTCACAATTGATGTCGAAAAAAATGAGTTGTGCATTAATAATCACTTACCTACTTATCATGTTATATATGGATGCTAGAAGAATTTAATTATAACTTATTTTTTCCTAAAAAATCTACTTTTCTATTTAAAATACACGAATAAAAATCCAAAATGCTTCATTCCTGGTGGTGCATCAACAGTTCTCATACAATTTTATATTAAAAAGAAAAAACATGCATAAACTAGAAGTCTTAATATAAAAAATTAAAAGTAAAAAGTACACATAATTCATTATCCTTCTTTTTCTTGGGTTGTCTTGATATCAGTTTTAACTTCTTTCTCCTGGGTTGTCTTGTTACCAGTTTTAGCTTTGACAGTTGTGTTGCGGTGAAATCTATATGATAATGGCCTTGGCGCTCCTGTCTTTGCATCAATTGCTCTCACACACACATAACCTGCAAACATGCATGTTGATTTCAATAAAAGTATAGCTTCAACTTATTTATGTGTACATTGTTATCTTACCTTTCCAGAAACAATCTTTAATCTCATCAGCTGACAAACCTATTTTGATGATTGACAATAATAAAAATAAGAAAAATAATCAATTTATATTTGTTTTGAAATATATATTATTGAAAAAAAAAAGCAAATTAAAGATTCATATTTCAATTGAATAAATATATATAGCTATACATTATAATTCATATTTTGTTACCTTTCAAAATGGACGATGCTCCTGCTCCAAAATATGCAATTCTTTTCTCTAGCTGCCATAACCAAGTTCTGGGAACATCAATTGGATTTTTCATTGAATCATAGTCAGCAAAGACCTAGGTCAAAGATAAACAAGTATCAAAATCAAAATCTTATGGGATAACCTATGAGACAATATATACTAGCAAAACATGTATATGTAACCTTCACTAACCTCGTTGACTTGAAAGTAGGTTCCGTTCAATGGAAAACGGCCTCTCATTGCAGTGCGACATGGTATCTATGTCATAAATTTATGAATCAGTACATATCTCACCTATCAATGTTTTTTTGTTTTTGTTTTTGCTTTTCCTACTCACCAAAAGAGTTCCAGGCACTGTTAGAGAATCTTTTTCTTGTAAGTTATTCATGATTGATTCATCTGATCTTTCTAATTCGTCTAGTAAAAAAACATCGTTAGATAAAAAAATCTCAAAATTAAGCTTGACTATTAAGCATACATTTATACCTGCACTCCATATAACTAGACTATAAGGGCTAGGATCACCAGGTTCTAGTGGAGTACGCTGCAAATAAATAAATAGAAAAGGTCAATATTGCATATACAATATACATGTTTAGCTAACTGAGAGAAAAATAAAGAGTAAGACTATCTACCTCTGCAAGAAGTGGGTGCCCATCATTAAGTACATATCTGCATTGAAGAAACGGAAAACCAAGAAAAATAGGTTAATTAACTCAATATATTTTTTTAGAAACTTTTTCATTTTATTCTCAAATTTGCATTAACTTAGTGTGTAGTAGTTATTTCTATGCTAGTTAGTACAACGCATTCAACTTAACTAAAGTCTAAATATCTAGGTTTTACAAATAAATCACCGTGAAATTTGTAATGGCTAGGAAATTAACAACGGAGTACACTAAAAAAAAGTAAACTGATAAACAAGTGATTAACAAGTGAGTACACTAAGAAAGTAAACGTGATAAACAAGTGATTAACAACGGAATACAACAAAGGGTAACTTACACAAGGCGCTCGGTTCTTAATCGACTGGCATTTTTCATTTTTGGTGCAGGCATGCTTCCAGCATAAGGCAATGTTACTAATGACGCTGACATGTTCATATGATTCTTATCCTCCTGTGTAGAATGATTATGAGTTTTCTTACTTTGACTGCTGAGATTCATTACCAGAATCTTCTCATCATCAGGACTATGATAATCCTCTTCCTCATTGTTTGCTTCAAATTCAAGCATATATATCCTCTCAGGTTCTGGTTCTGGTGACGATGGCATCTCAATGATTGGCTCACACTCTCTGTATTCTTGGTATTTTGTTGTTGTCGAAGATTGATTCACTTTAAAAATAGGCATTGGTAAAAAGTTGTCTGTCACCATTTTGTCCTGACTTGGTTGCCTCGATGTTGTTCCAGGTAAGGATTTTGCACTGTGGATATATCAAAATGATTTAACAATAAATTAATTATTTTTTCATCTTTCACTCAAAATTTAATGCAACAAATACCTTGCAAAGGCACTTTTGAAATGCTCACAATTTGTGCTCATTGGACAAGCATCGCAATTTGGATTTTTCTTTGTGCAAAAAACCTACAAACATGTTGAAATGAATTGAATATCTCTATTAACCTGATAAAAAAACATTTGTCAAGACAATATCACTATATACCTTTCCAAAAGTTATTAGGTGATAATGCAACTGGTACCTACATATATAACATGACATATAAATAAAAAGAATGTTAACTAAATATAAAATAAAAATAAGTAAAGTCTCTGTTAATTACAAGTCCTTTGGAAGGAGATGGCACAACCGTGGCCAAAGATATTTTTGAATATTATCAAACAATGGGTACCTAGTTGAAAAGGAAAAATATATATTAGTGAATAAAATGACAGAGAAATGAAAAACTTAATATTAAAATTATTGAAAATTTACTTCTCTAAATTATGTATTTGTGTTTCTTCAGGCAAGGGTTGGAGGGGAACCCATCCTAAACGCACAGCAATTCTTCCAACATTTACGTCCACCTAAAATGAATACCATGCAATGAAATAAAATAAAAATATTCATGAAGTTAAAGAATTCGATACTTTATATACTTACAGGAAAAGCTTTGTTCTGGAGGGTTAAAAGTCGTATACACTCTACACTTTTCAGTCCTAATCCATAAATGTCCAAGAGGCATCTCCTGTGATATAAGCAAATAAAAGAGTTCATTATTAAATAAAGATAATCCAAATTAATTGAATAGACGTGTATAATCATTACTTTGCTTCCGTTGGTGGAGCATATCGCAGCCATTCTAAATCCAAATCTCCATACGAGTCATGTAATTCATTGAGTAAACTCTGAAAATACAAATAGCATAGACTCATTTAATTGATTGGGTAGGTAACACAAATTCATTTAATTGATTGAGTACTTATTGAGAGTTAATCTAACAATTATTTTGTACCTTTATTCTTTCAGCAATAACATTGTGTTGACCACGACCTGCAATAGCTTTAGCAATTTCCTTCACATCTGCACATCTCACTGCTTCCCAATCAACAGAGTCATCATGGTCACTGTGTCTTTTACTTTTACCGTACTCTTTTCTAAGTTTATCCCAACGTTCTCTAGTTTCTTTATCCACCTCTTTTAGTAACTTTACTCTTGTTTCCTCTTCCTGCATGTTCATTTTTTCCTCTTGCTAAAATTCATATCAAAAGAAAAAAAAAAATTCACTTCTACTAATATCTGTACCTTGGATTTAAAAGGCTCTTCTTTTACATTATGAGCTCCCATTTCTTCAATTTTGATATTTTCTAATTCTTCAGTAAGTTTATCTCCTGGAAAAATCGCATTGCTTTCAATGAATTGTAATCTCTCAACACGAGGTACATCCTCTATACATAAATCAGAGCTGGTTGATGATTTGATGGGAAATCTTGCAGCAAGTGACATGTAAGCAGAACTGTAAAAAGATGGATAAACATTAAATTTAAATAAATCCTACTTAAACAAAAATTATATTTTATATAACTCAACTAAAAAAATATATTGCATTGCATAATTCTAAAATAAAAGATTCTAAGTAGTGTGTAATAGAAGTTTATTTATTTATTTCTAAAGAAAAGGTAAAAGTTTTAATAATATAATTAAATAATGATAGTGAAAGAACATGTAACAATTAAAGAGCTATTTGGTTATAGTTAATCTATTTTTCCATTTTTAGGTGTATATAAGAATTGTTTTAGAAATTCAAATAATTGGATGCCAAAATATATTATCTCACCTAATCACCTTTACCGTATGTATAAAGAATAATTAATAATATTTTTTAAATGAGATGAATTACAATAATTGTATAATAAAAAAATTTGACATTATTGAATATAGTAGAATTACCTTGACAAATGATCAGATACATTTTGAGTAAGGTAAGCTCCAATTACAGAATCTAAGACAGAACCTTTCCATGGTGAGAACTCCCTACTGCCTGTGAAAATTTATAACATAGCTTCAAACACACATTTTATTTCCATAAATAAATAAATAGTCAGTGACACTTATCAAATTTATATACAACAGAAGTCTGGTTTTAACATTTTGAGATGTCAAATTAAGTAAACCCTCTTCTTATATATTTTTTTTAAAACAAGATCAACTAAACTTTTTAAATTCAAATGAAATATGCATGAAACTTAATTACTAATTGAGCTCAAACGAGATATCATGAGACTTAATAACTTTAAAGGAGAACCAATAAGATCATACCTTGCAACTCATGCATTTTAACCATGAATACTCCAACCTTACATTTATAAGCAAATCTTTCACGTTCCCATTGCTGTTGCTTCAAGTCATCACTATCTTCATGTGTTTTTCCATCCATGATTAAGTTCCACACCCTCAACGTCTCTTCATCAAGGGCAACCTCTACTCTCAGCTTCTTATTATTAGGATCATGTTCCTTATAAGGTACTAACATTCGATCACCACCCAATCCTTTTTTATATACAACTAGTTGACCATTTTTTCCTTTCGTCTTTCCACTTTTTTTCATCCTCTTCAATGATCGTATCCTCCTGATCAGAGACTTCATTTCCTTTTTGGTAGTAGTCAATCCTTCTATGGTAAACTTTTCTAGGCAACTTTTTTTCTTTCTAATGAAAATCTTTGACCTCAAACCCTTTTTGAAAGGGGTCAAGTATTTCTCTAACCTTGCTCTGATCCTTTTCATTCTTTTTCTCCTGCAAATGCTTGGAAAATTTGCACCAACTTGCCTGCTATGCATCAAACAAGAACTTGAAAATGATGCCAATTTTTGGTAAGTCTCAAGTAAGTTGTATTGAGAACCTAATGCATTCTTGCAAATTGAACTCTCAAAGTCAAAATATTCTTGATCAAACTTATTGACATTATTCCCCAAGAATGGGAGAGAGGCTCTTCCTTCATCGTTAAGTAATGGCAATAGTAATAACTTGCATGAAGGAGCTCTTTTTGATTGGTTTCTCTTCCTACTGGGAGTTGAAGGTTTTGGGGTCCTACTTGGAGTCTTTTTCTTCTTTGGGGTTTTTGGGGCTTTGGGTTGAGATTTTTTTCCTACTTTCTTAGTGTTTAGGCTTTCATCAATCAATATTCTTGGTCTATATATTTTTTTTCTAACTTTTGTATGCTGCCCATTATTATTTGACCCTTTCTTCTTGTTGTCCCCTCTTCTTTTCTTTGAAGCCGGTGGATTTAGAGTTTTCAATTCATCATGGCTGGTGTAGCCATCATCACCTACATTTGAATAAAAGCATAGACTAATTAATTGAATATACAAACTAAGTAGCTATTCACATGAAATAAAACATTATATTAAACAATTTAATTAAAATATCAAATATACCAAATTGTTTAATAGTTCTCAACTAATTATGGATAAAAAAAATAAAATTCACCATGAATGTTATATTAGTTATTGTTACAATGTCTAACAATAAATACTAAAAGCATGGACGTTTACATCTTGTACTCTTTCTTAGAATGTCTACATTCTTGAAAAATAATAATAAAACATACAAATCTTAAAATGTACTCTCTTTTTTTTTTTCTCTAACTGGTAATAAGAGTCTTTTAATTTTGTGTATTTTCAATGGATTAATTATTAATTTTAAAAATGATTGATTTAAAAAATTAATTAAAAAAATATTCTTGAAAAATATATATTAATATTCATTCATACCCACTTATTTTCATTATTGCATTTCATATAAATGTGAAATTATAAACTTAAAATTTTAAATTTCAAATCTTACATTCTTTTTTAAAAAATAATAAATTTTATTTATTGAATAAGGAGTACAAAAATAAATAGTGATTCATCAATCAATTTAATTCTTCAAAAGAAAGAATTGGAAATTAAATCTAAAAAAAGGCTGTCGTTTTAGCCATGGAACTTTTTCCTGATAACTCGGAATTTTGAATTGTAAGTACAAATAATAACAGTAGGATCTGTAAAGATTAAGAGAATAGGCAAAACAGAATAGTGACCTATCAATCAAAATAGAAAACTGAAAATTAAATCTAAAAAAAAAGACAATTCAGTCGGTTGAGTTTTTTTTTTTTTCTGATACTTCACAATTGAATACTGACTCGTCAATCAAAAGAGACAACTAGAAATTAAATTAAAAAAAAGTTAGTCAATGGAGCTTTTTCCCGATGACTCAAAATTTTGGATTGTAAGTACAAATAACAACGTAGGATCTATCTTCTATAGAGATCAAGAGAATAGACAAAATAAAATAGTGATTCGTCAATCAATTTGACTCATCAGAAGAGAAAAGTAGAAATTAAATCTAAAAAAAGGGCAGTCAGTTAGTCAATGGTGATATTCCCCATAACTCAAAACTTTGGATCGTAAAAGACGCCATTTTTGCTGATTAACAAAAAAAAAAAAAAAACTTGCTTTATAAAGTAGTAAGCAAGCTCAATTTAAAACAAAAATACTAACTCAATTATGATAATTAAAATATTTACACGTATTAAATAATTTAAACAAACATATAACATCTTTTACCGATTAATTTGAACACTCACATTGAGAAGGTGCATTGGGGACTTGATTGTTTGCAGCAGCGGCAGATGCATCATCCTCATCTCCGATGTTTAGTATATCAAAATCCAATTTATCTGCAGAAGTAGAGTCATCATCCCTATTTGATATCCTCTGCCTATTGGGAGAAGGTTTTACCGGAGTTTCTGGTATCCATGGAAACTGTATTCCAGCCTCCATTTCCATGTTCTTCGGTTGAGGTTGATTAGTGTCTTCACTCATCACTCATTACCTCAATTAATTGGGAGATTTTGAAAAGGTTGCTTTGAAAAAGAGATACGCCCTAGAGAGAGAATGAAAATGAAATGAAGAGATAGAATCAAAATGAGAACGTTAACACTTAACAGGAATTAATGCAAATGAAAATGAAGAGAGAGAATGAAAATGAGAATGTTGACAGGAATTATATGAGAGAGATGTGGTAGTCTGTTATTGATATCTTCTTTCTTTTAAGTTGACCAGGGTTTCTCAATTTTAAATTTTTAATTGTGTATTTCCCTTAAAGACCATGAGAACAAATAAAACTATATATATGTTCTCGTTGAAAAGGACAATGACAATAATTAGATGGATAATTTTATGAACTTTTATTTTAATTAAAAGTGAGTTGATGTTAATATAATTTATGTTTTGTAATTTTTATATTAAAATAAATTTTATTATTTAAAATTAGTTTAAAATGAAAGATTATTAAAAATGATATAAATTTATATTATTTAAAAACACTTCTTTTTTTCTTTAATTTTTTTTAATAATTTTTTTAGTATAATTTTGTTGAGAAAAAATTAGACTTATATGTTGAAATTTAATACAATTTTGACTATAATTCTTTTGTATTTTCTTAGTTTTTTATTTAGAATTATTTGAGACTCAATAATTTATATTATAAAAATTAACAATACTAAACAAAATATATAATATTTTAAAATTGTACAAAGCCAACAAAATGGAATAGATCACTAAGAACGACGGAAAAAATTCAAATATATAGCTGGAAAAAAAATGTTGTATAGAGTTTCTAATGATTACTTTAGTCTCTTTTTGAAGATGAGATTGAAGGATAAAGTTAATAAAAATATATTTGTGTGTTTTATGTGAATAGGAACTAAAACATAGAGTTAGGTGAGTTAAAGTCTCAAATTTCCTAAAATAATTTCTGTACATTTCGGAAGGACCCAAAATGACGTCTTTTTGTATTTATACCAAAAAATTTTTTTTGATCTTTTAAATTTTAAATTTTTATTTTAGAGGGTAAAATATAATTTCTTTCTCTTGAATAATTTTTTTTTTTGGTCCCACATATAAAATAAATGACACTTTATTCTCTAAAGTAAAATTCAAACTTTAATAATTTAAATAAAAAAAAAAAATACTAATCTCCAACACGAAGTCATTTTGTATTTATAAAAAAAAATATAATCTCCAGCTACCTTCACCAATTCTCTTCTTTACCCTGTTCTTGTTTTTCAAATTCACAGTAACAACATCATCATTACAAATAATAATTAAACTATCAAATTTATATTAGTTTATGTAGACATCCAATAATTATGCTCAAGCCAATAATTTGATTTAAATAACAAAAACTTTTATAAATTATAGCAGTGGCAACAATAAATATGTAACAACATCACATCGATCAACAACAAAAATTAAAACATAAGCAACTAAAAAATGAATAAATGGGAGAAGAAGAGGTAGAGCAGATCGGCGGAGTAGAAGAAAGAAGCAGGCCGCCGGAGCAGAGAAAAGCAAAAACACATGCACGAGAGGAGGCGCCACGGTGGCCCAAAAAAATTAACGACAGGGAGCGACGGCGACAAGAGAGGTAACGCTCGCAGGAGGTTTGCCTTCTGTAATTCTTTCCATTTTCTATTGTCTGTCTGTGAATTAACAAATTATTATTTTGTTTCTTCTGAGAGAAAAAAAAAAAGAAGAATTAGGGATGAATTGGAAAAAAGAGAAGGGGAGCGTGGAAGGAAAAAAAGGAAAAAAAGATCGGAGAAGAAAAAAGGGACTGGTGAAAAAAAAGAAAAAGAAAAACTGGGAATGGGGAAGGGAAATGGAAGCATGAAAGGAGTGGGAGAAGGGGAAGGAGAACTGAGAAAGGGTTGGGAAAGGGAAAAGGGAGTGTGAAAGGGAAAGAGAGAAGGGAACTGGGAATGGGGAAGGGGAGCGTAAAAGAGGAAGGGAAAGGAGAAGTGAAAAAGGGTTGGGAAAGAGGAAAGTAAAAAGGAAACCGGGGAAAGGGGAGGGGTGTATTTTTTTTTTAAATATAAAACGATGTCGTTTTAGTCATTTCTAATAATAATGATGGACGAAAATTATTTTAGGGACTACTATGAGTCTTGGAGGACAATTTCGGGGACAAAAATATTATTTTAGGGACTATTATGAGTTCTGAAGAACAATTTTAGGGATGAATTTGAATAATTATTAACTCTAAAGATCACTTTGAGGCTTGGGTGCAAGTTCAGAGACCATTTTAAAATTTAACTTAGAGTTGGGTTGGTTTTTGAAAAGATAAAAAAGAATCAAATAAAAAATTAAAACATTAAAACATAGTAACTCATATACTATGGTCTTGAAATTGATAATTAAAAGTTGTTATATAATAATTTGAGTAAAGTATCGTTTTTGTTCCCAACATTTGGGGTAAGTTTTAAAGTTGTCTCTAACGTTTCAATCGTCCTATTTATGTTCCTAATGTTTTAAAATTGACTCAATATTGTCTGCCGTTAGGGATCCATTAACATAATTGACGGCGGGACAAAATTGAGACGATTTTTAAACGTTAGGGACTTAAATAGGACGAAAACGTTAGGGACAAAAACGATACATAAAAATAAATTTTTTAATTTAGTTTTATCTTTCAATAATATTAATTTTTTACTTTACATAATATTCAATTATTTTTTAATTACATCTAAATAAATTACACTTAATCACATTACTTTTATTTTAAATAAATTTATTTTTTTATAATTTTAAAGAATTTTGATACATTAGAGGCAAAATGTATAATTTATATTTTATTATATATATATATATTATTTTTTTCTTTTCTGCAAGTTTATATACTAGTCATTCTATAAACATTTCATAATAACTAAAAATCTTTAAGAATAAAATTATAAAAAAATTAATTTATTTAAAACGAAAGTAATAGGATTAAGTATAATTTACTTATATGTGATTAAAAAATAATTGAATACTATGTATAGTAAAAAATTGATATTATTAAAGAATAAAATTAAATTAAAATTTATTGTTATGTATCATTTTTGTCCCCAATGTTTTCGTCCTATTTAAGTCCTTAACGTTTCAAAATCGTCTCAATTTTGTCCTGCCGTCAATTCTATTAACGGATCCCTAACGGCAGGACAACATTGAGTCAATTTTAAAATGTTAGAGACTTAAGTAAGACAATTGAAATATTAGAGACAACTTTAGAGCTTACGCTAAACATTGAATACACAAACGATATTTTACTCATAATAATTTAGTTAAAGATATCAACTAATTCAGTATCAATGTATCATTCACTAAACTAAACACATTTGATATTCAAGTTGGTTTTTAGTTTTTACACAAATAATTTGATAGGCGGGGTGCTTTGTGCCATAAATTTGGTTGGTATTTCCAATACATGTTCCTATTTGGTTATTGAAGAGTGGAACGGGAGAAGGCACAAGCGAAACGACGTGCCTGAATGTTGTCGTATTGGTGATAACTGATAAGCCAACCAACGAAACCCTCCTAATCTTTCTCTGCTTTGTGACACTCGCCACTAGCTGCTACCCGCCATCACACTCACTCACTTACCTTATCTTTATCAAATTCACTCGCTCACTCACTCACTCACGAAATGGCGAAAGAACAAAACCAAGAGCCGAACCCCGATGAGCAGCAACGAGGCCCCAATGGCTCCTCCGATTCCTCCGACTCCAACTCCGACTCCGATTATCCCTCCGATTACTCCTACTCCGACTACTCCGACGGCGAGCAGGACGAGGACCAGGACCAGGACTTCCGCAAGGCTTTCAGATTCCGGCGCAGCGACGAGCCGCTCCCTCCTCACAAGAACAACCCTGAAGTCAACTACCGCGACTTCGCCGAGGTGCTTGACAGCAAGGTCATGCAGAGTATCCACGAGGAGGAGGACCCTCTCTTCCTGGAGGACGAAGAAGCCTTCAACTTCCCCAAGGACCCTCTCAACTGGACCGAGGAGGATCTTGGAGAAATGTGGGCCGATGGGGACAACAACATTGGTGGCACCGGTTGGGACCCCGTTTGGGCCACCAAGGACGAGTGGGAGTATGTTAAGGATGAGATTGCTGAGGGCGGGAAGCCTCCCATTGCTCCCTTTTATCTTCCCTATCGGAAGCCTTTCCCTGTTGTTCCTGATAACCACTTTGACATTGACAGCCCCAAGGCTGTTGTTCATGAATTGGATAGGATTGAAGAGTTCTTGAAGTGGGTCAGCTACATTTTCGAGGATGGAAGCTCGTAAGTCGTTGATATTGTCAAATGGACGGAGTGCTTTGTTTCTAATTTGTTTTGCTACTGCTAATTCTTTTCTTTTGTTGATTGAATTGAAGGTATGAAGGCACCGTTTGGGATGACTATGCTCAGGGAAAAGGTGTTTTTGCCTCTCAAGATGGTCTAGTCAGGTTTGTATCTTTTACTTGATCCTTGATTTTTGTTTATTTTTATCATGTTTGTTCTTTTAAGGCTGGGATAGTCTAGGTGTTGTATTAGGCATGGTTTGCTTATAATTTAAGATCCAAATGTGGTTGGGCAATCAAATTCTTTATAATTATAATTAATAATTAATGACCGTGGATTGTGGTTCGTCTTGGGAATCCTTGCGGCCTATGATTCTTTGCTGACTGTCAACTTTTACATTTGCCTCTTCCTTTTATATGTATAAGCTCATCATTTCTTCATATGTCATTGTGTCTTGCATCTGATGTTGCCTGATTAATGTTTTCACAGTGTATTTTTTCTTTCCTAGGTATGAAGGCGAATGGCTCCAAAACAACCCGGAGGGTCATGGGGTAATTGAAGTAGATATACCTGTTGTAGAACCTGTTCCTGGATCCAAGTATGTACCTTACTCAGAGGATGCTTCCTTGTATGTTGCAGTGTGAACGTGCATTCATTTATTTGTAATCAAATTGGATTGTTTTTATCAATTCTCTCAGGCTTGAAAAAAAGATGCGAGCTCAGGGAAAAATACTGCAAATGGATTTTATGTCTGAGGAGGACAGAAAATGGCTTGAGATGGATATTGAAGATAGTTACCGTCTTGCAGACGGAAGATTAGAAATCCCATGGTATGAGAATCAGGAATGGGTTAGGCAATTTGGAAGCAAACCGTAAGTGTTACTTTACCGTATCTTCATGGATAATGAGAAATTGCAACTCCCCTGCATTGTTCTTTTATATCTTTGTCTGGTGCATTATAACACATTAACACTGACCTGAGAAAGCTTTTTATATATTGATGACAGGGAGAAAGGTCGGTACCGTTATGCTGGTCAGTGGAAGCACGGTAGATTTCATGGATGTGGTGTTTATTCAGTTAATGAGCGTATCACATATGTAGGTCCTTCCAAACTAACCCAATGTTTAAATTTATTAAGTCCAATAAGCCTCTTTTTACTTTAGAAATTCTTTAAGTGGGGAGGGAGCCGGTGTACGAGGTGAAGAAATAATTGAAAAAAACAATAGATGAAGTGCTTTAGCCTTTAGCTTCCTGTAGAGTGTCATACATTCTACCTACTTATTGAGGCATTTACTTTTATTGTGCATGACACCGTTTTGAGCGTTACTATCAGAATTATTTGATTGAACCTTGCAACTTAGTATATATACAGTGGTGGAGGATATCCGTCATCTCAACATAAGGGGTGATTGCATTATCACCATATAGAACCATGTTCAAAAATTATTTCTTTCGTACTCACATAATTTGTGTGCGTGCAGGGTAGATTCTATTTTGGAGAATATGTGGGTGAAGGTGAGGGATGCAATGACGAAACTTCAGCGGTATTAAATGCTCTTTTCATGTACAAACTTTTAATCTTTGAAAGAACTTTACATTCTGGAGCTATGGTGATAATGATATGTATTCTGTCAAATTCAGCTGCATTCTGGTATAGCAGAAGTTGCTGCTGCAAAGGCTCGCATGTTTGTGAACAAGCCAGATGGAAGTACGCCATTTGACTATCTTGCATTTTATTGAGAAACTTAAATTCATGTATTTATTTTTTCTTTAATGGGTTTTCATTGTTGATGGTTTATTTGCTAGTTCCATTGATTACCGAGTCAGATATTTTAGATTTAGGAGTAAAACTTCATTCTTCACCTTGTCCATTTAGGCTTTCCACAACCAGTTTAGTAACCAGTTTCTGTTTCCTAATATATGGTTGTCTCATTAAATATGGGCCTACAGCTGGGATTTTATTTTATATATAGAATGTTAAAAATGACGAGGTTTACCTCTCTGTCCTTTGGATGTTAGCATGTGTGCTTGGCATGTTAGTACTTAGTAGAGTCTATTCCTTTTCTTACACAACAAAAACCAAGTCTTTTCCAAGTAAGTGGCATCAAATACATAGATCAAGTGATATTGTTGCTTCATATTGTAAACCTTGTCTATAAACAAACTATTTAAGTCTAAACTTATCTTTGTTGTGCATCCACTTATTCAACAAAACATTCTCGTAGATTTAATACTGAGCTTATGGTCAGCCTTTTAAAGCCCAACATTCAGTCCCATTTAATATTTCAAGTCTTTCTTCTTTGTTATACATTGAAAATTTGTGTGCTATATTGTAACAAGAACTTAAGTTATCTTTCCCTCCCCTCTATAGATTGACCCCATGCTGGTCATCCTTTTTGTTGTTACTTATCATTTAATACTTTGCAGTGGTTAGAGAACAGAGAGGTCCATATAATGATCCACAACATCCCTATTTCTATGAAGAAGAGGATGTCTGGATGGCACCTGGCTTCATTAACCAATTTTATGAGGTAAGATTCTGTTGGCAAAGTTTCATTCTAGTACAGTTCTTATTTTCATTGGATATATGGAAATAAAAAAATGGATATAATCCTGTTGCAGGTCCCTGATTACTGGAAAACATATGTGCAAGAAGTAGATCAGGAAAGGGAAATGTGGTTAAACTCTTTCTATAAAGCTCCTCTTAGGTTACCCATGCCCTCAGAGCTTGAATACTGGTGGGCAAATGGTACTTATACATTCTTATCTCAGTTTTGAACGATTTAGTTATATCATTTTCTCATCTGTCAATGAATACACATCACTTGTAGTAATTCATTGTGCAAATTTTAATCAGAAAAGTATCATGCGCCTCCTGAATTCATCCTCATCAACAAGGAGCCAGAGCCTGATCCTGAAGATCCATCAAAGCTTATATATACTGAGCTTCCTCTTATCCTTCACACACCAACTGGACATCTTATCAATTATGTTGAGGATGAAGAGCATGGGATTCGTCTATTCTGGCAACCACCTTTGAAAAAGGGAGAAGATGTGGACCCAGATAAGGCCCAATTCCTACCCCTTGGTTATGATGAGTTTTTTGGGAAGGTTACAGAGAAAGTCAGGGGGGAGAGCCTGTGGGACCGACTTTTACTTGCAATTGGAAATACATGCAAACCATGGTTTGACAAGCTAAATAAATGGGCGGAAGAACAGAAGAAAAAAATTGAACAGAGACAGAAGGAACTTGATGAAGAAGCTGAACTAATAGAAGCTGAAGTGCGTCTGGCAGATGCCATGGAGAAGATGGATGAGTTGTTGAAGTTACGAGAGAAAGAAGCACAAAAGAAGGCCGAAATGGGCTTACCAGATGAGGACGAAGCTGAGGATGACGATTTGTTCAAAATTGAGGATGAGGCCGAAGATGAAGATGAAGATGAAGATGAAGATGAAGATGAAGATGAAGATGAAGATGAAGATGAAGACGAGAAAAAAGATAAAACTTCTGTAACCAAACAAGATAAAAAAGCTACAACTTTAGCCAAACAAGAAAAACAAGCTGCTCCAGTAGCCAACCAGGATAAAAAAGCTGCTCCAGTAACCAATCAGGATAAAAAAGCTGCTCCTGTATTCAAACAAGATGAAAAAGCTACTTCTATAACCAAACAAGACGAGAAAGCTCCTGCAGAGGAGGAAGAGGAAGGGGACTATGAAGGGGATGAAGAAGAGGAAGAAGATGATGCACAAGCAAGTTTTGGGTCTGTTGAGCAGGAACAAACAACGGATCGGCAGAAGGGAAAAAATGGGAAATCTCCATTTTCTACATCTTCACTTGCATTTGCCTCTGCCAGCCTTATCACTGCAGTGAGTTATGATTCCTTGCATTTGATGCATGTTTTTCTAAATGAACGAACATGTTCAGAAAGCTACCAAAATCACTTTTCTTTTTTTAAAATAGAAAAAACTTCATAATTAGAAAATAAACTTTAATTAAAAACTAATAATTTAAGTTCAAAATATAGATCAAAAGCATAAGTAGCTTTTTGAAGATTATGATTATAAGCAAGGTCGATTATTTTGGAATTATTATGTTTTAACCAATTTGTCCATAAGGATAAAAGATATAGTATAATTAATCATTCCATACCCTTTATAGTAATCTTATCATAGAAAAACAAATATTTTCATACAATTAAAATAAAACAAATTATCAGCTAAAATACGCATACATAAATTAATTCTCATTTAGTTGACTATATAAAAATACGATTATACAAATAAGTGATTATCAAAGTAGTTTCAATCTTACTGCCTTTCCAAACATATCCTATGTATAGGCCTATAGGGCTACATTTGATCAAACTTGTTAAAACATATTCCAGTATTCTTGGGTCAAATGTTTCTCTTTA
Source organism: Arachis ipaensis (assembly GCF_059453495.1). Lineage (NCBI taxonomy): Eukaryota > Viridiplantae > Streptophyta > Magnoliopsida > Fabales > Fabaceae > Arachis > Arachis ipaensis. The sequence goes on along the minus strand of NC_142443.1, from coordinate 5,593,654 downwards.
TTACATATTATGTCCCACTGAATAACTTTGAATCTGACGTTTCATACTAAAATATTTTTCTTATCAACAATTTAGTTGACAGGTTATTTTACTTTTCTTCATGCTATGTAAATAACTTCAATGAGTCTCGTTGCCATTTACTATGGAGTTAATCAACCTAGTATTTGTCATTTTTCCTGCATATCTTCTTGTTCATGGAGTAACATTTTTTTTATATGTCATCTTAATTTCAAGTGTTTTTGTTGTCTCTAAAAACTTGTTTGCATTCAAGTTTGGATTTGATCAAAGTCAGGTTCCTGAATCAAATTTGTCTGTTGCCTTATCAGGTTCCATGCATGCTGCAACAATCATTTACATTCTGGAACAAAAGTAGATCAAAACCGGAGCCAAAGTCACTGCACAGCTATCGAACCAGTGACCTAAAAACAGTTGATTCAGTCAAATTTCATCATGTAACTGGCCAGAAGATTTGCTTGAAGGCTATAGGCAAAGCACATAGGAGTGTCAAGGCTATAAGCTATTCAGGTGGCAAATTTAGCGAGGTGCGTTCTTTATCTAAGACTCGATCTTATTTATTGGATTCTGGGAATTCCAAGATGGAGCCAAGAGCTAGTTGCATCATGTGGTTGCATGAGGCACCAGAGAGGGATTTAGACAGCATACTGTCGTTGCATTCGTCAATATGTAGTTTTAATGCGAAGAGAGGTTCACAACCTTGTTTGTAGGATTATTCAATTCATGAAGGCCATTTTTAATGCTTTGCTGGCCTTTCTGTAGCATAAAACCGGCATGTTTTTGTAGCTTCTTGCCTGAAAAGCACGTTCCGATTGAATTGTTGAGTATTCTATGCATTTACACCTTCATATTCAAGGTTTCATTCTATTTCTTTTCACGCAATTTTGTAGTACTATAAATGGTTTTCTGCTTCTAGTACTTCGGTAAGTCAAAGCTTTATGTTTAGATATAAATATTTTAGCTTAGAGTTATTTTATTCTCGTGTAAAAATTAATATAAATAGTTTAGTTATAATCTAGTCATTTTTAATCCAGTTAATCAAATAAGTTAATCTCTTTTTTCCTTGCCCATATTTATGATAAACACAAACCCAAACTAGGAATGTGAAGAACGAGGGACATTATAGAAGTAACAACTAGAATTTATGTCTGAAACAGTGAGCTTTTTACTTTTAAGTTTTACCTCTTGTTACTTGTTAGCAATTTATGTGTGCAAAGTAGTAGATGGGTGTGAAGCGAAATTTACATATTTATCCTTTGTATATATTGCTTTAATTTTGTGATAATAATATTGGACAAGGGCATAATAGGAAAAAAAAGACTTAATGAAAGTGGTTGAAGGTGCCACAAAGGTGTCACATAATAATATATAATGGTAAGTCTAAATATGGTATAGATTTTTTTTTTTCAAAGTTAAGAGTGAGAATTGAACTCGCGACCTCTAGATGAATATGGAGAAATTATGTCATTTGAGTTATAGCTTGTTGGCATAAATATAGTATAGATTAGTAAAGAAATAAAATGTTTTTTATCTTAAAAGTTTATTTAATCCTTTATCACATTTAGATATGTTTTTATGAAATAAAATAAGTATTCCCATATTCTATATATCATAGAGGAAATAGTAAAATATATTGCCATTTCTTTTACTTCTAAATTAATTATATACACTGTTGCTAATATAATTTAATAGAAAATATTGATCAATTCTTGAAAATTAGAAAATGTGAATGTCAGAATGGACAAGCACGACAAGCCACCAGTCGTTAAAGTTGGATAATTAATAATTATGTTACACACAAAACCCATTAAAGTTAGATAATTATGTTACACAAGACCATATATATACTTATCTTCAATTAGAATATTATTAAGATATTAAGAATATTTGAGTGGAAAAAATGTCACCTACATAGACTGGAGATTGTTTTCAATTCATCAATTGCGTTAACCGTGTGTCCGTGTTGCACATGTAGTAGGTCAGTATTGTGTAAACCAATGATAAATTAGTGTTGATAATATTGTGCAAATGTTTGTTATTTGATTTGTAGATTTTTGTCAACGACGACATTATTTTCAGGGGAATAATAATTTGAATATTTTACTTTTTTTTTTCTTTCAAACGCCACACCCTAAAGACCACTATATATACACATGCTTGGAATTCTCGATCTCGTAGCAAAGACACACAAACACATTCATTAAACAAGAATTACTACTATAATACAAAAGATGCAGTTCACGATAATTGTAGTAATCTTGTTCTTTATCGTTCCCTTGGCATTGGCTGATCTAAGGGTTGGTTTCTATAGTTCAAGCTGCCCAAAAGCAGAAGCCATTGTACGAAAAGTTGTTCAAAGGAACTACTTGTACATTGATAGATCCATCGCCGGAGGCTTGCTTCGCTTGCACTTTCATGATTGTTTCGTTCGAGTAAGACACAAAACACATACATACATACACTAATTATGAATCATTAATTCTTTCTTTGAATTATATTTTAAATACATTACCGGAAGTATATATAAAGCATATGGAATGATATAGAGCGTTATGTTATTTTCTCATTTACATAGAATACTTATTAAATTTATAAAACATGTATGTCATTTTGTTTTTTTTATTATTATTATTATTACAAATTATCACTTTAATTAAGAAAGTAGTTGATAATATTTGAGTTACAAAAGATAAAAAAAAAACATTTTATAAAATTGCTTTTAATTAATATTTTCAGATATTCTTACTTATCCGTAAGCATTATTTACTAAATAATAAAAAATATGTTCTTTGTTAATTATAAAAATCTTAGTTCGATACACTCTAATACAGATGCGGAGCTACATACAGAGAAAGAAGGGAAACGACCTCCCTAATTTTAATTTTTTACATGTAAATTATATGTAAATTTCAGTTTAGCTTCCTTTAAAATTTTATTTTAGTCTTATTTTACTGTGTAAATATTTTTAACCTCCACTAACATTTCATCTAGCTCCGTCCTGCTCCAATGCGTTGTTTTCTATTTCTATCTTTCTCATTATATTAAATAAATAAATAATTAAAAAAAACAAATTATATATGAATTTAATCTTCATGTTAAAAGAATTCTACAGAGTTATATCTAAACACATAGATTTATAAATTTAATTTAATAATTTTATAGAGCTTTTTACATTGAGATTCAACTATGTTATGTATATATCAATAATAATCACTAAATTAGTCAATAAATTAATTACTTATAAAAAATATATATTAAAATATAAAATAGCTAATTTATTGGTTAATTTTAAAATTAGTAAAAACTCACATGCAAATTTGATGTGAAGTTAATAGTTAAAAATAATTAAATAATTAGACAAATATAATTAAATTATCATCTCAGTTTTCACCTTTAAAATTAGAGTAAATAAACATGGTCTCATGGATGATTATTTCGTTTTCAGGGTTGCGATGCCTCCATATTAATAGACCCAACAGAGGACAACGAATCTGAGAAAGATGCAGAAGCTAACGAAACCGTTAGGGGTTTCGAGATCATCGACAAGGCCAAGAAGAAGCTAGAAAAAGTGTGCCCTTCAACAGTTTCGTGTGCAGACATCATTGCGCTGGCAGCAAGAGACGCCGTCTCCATCACCGGAGGTCCATGGTACGCCGTTCCCACCGGCCGACGCGACGGGTTTGTCTCGAATCCTTCAAACGCAGAGATCCTTCCAGGACCAAGTTCAACAGTGTCACATGCCCTTCAAATCTTTACATCAAAGGGCATGACACTTGGCGAAATGGTAACCCTTATGGGAGCACACACCATTGGTTATGCTCATTGTGGTTTCTTCAGGAAAAGGCTTGAAGGTAGAGACTCAACAATGGATCCTTCTCTGAACGAGAAGCTTGTGAGGCTTTGTGGGAATAGTAGTAGTAATAATAACAACCCTACGACGTTTTTGGATCAGAACACTTCTTTTGTATTTGACAATCAATTCTATGAAGAGATCGTTAACAAGAGAGGGGTGCTTTTCATTGACCAGCAGTTGGCTCTGGATTCTTCGACTAAAGGGTTGGTCTCCAAGTTCGCCACAGATGCTGAGAGCTTTCGACGAAGCTTTGTGAATGCCATTGTCAAGATGGGAAGCATTGGTGTTTTGGTTGGAGATGATGGCGAGATTAGAACTCGTTGCTGGGATTACAATAATAATAATAGTGATCCTTAGATTGTGACTTTTTTTAGATTTGTTTTTCATGCTCACTCTCATGGAAAAATATACATATTATGAACTGTGATAATTATTAGCTATCCTACCTGATGGTAACGTCGAAAGAAAAACGATATATATAACTTATTTTTAAAGGAAAAGTATTGGGAGATAATATAAATATTAAATAACGTGAATAATGGTTTAAAAAAAAGAAAGTAAATTAATTTTTAAATTTAAATTAATAGGATTAGATAACGTAATCTCTTCTATCACATTATATTTTTATTTGGGGTAAGTATTGTTTTGGTCTCTAAAGTTAAGGGTTAGAATCGAAACCGTCTCTAACGTAATTTTCGATTTAGAATCATTCTTAACATTTTTTTTCATATTAAAATCGTCATTTTTAATAAAATTTTTAAGTTTATTCCTAAACTACCCTTACTTTAATAAAAATTTATAAAATTAAAAAAATAAAATAAAACAACGCGTGGGGGAGGGGGTGGGGGAAAGGGGAAAGGAGAAAGGACGCGAGGTGGGGAGGGGGAAGAGGAAAGGGGGGAGGGGGGAGGGGGACGGCGGCGGCGACGCTTGGAGCCGCCGTCGCCGTCGTCGTGGCCGTCGCTGTTGGGGATCGCGAGGGAGAGAGAAGACGCGAGCCACCGCCGCCGTCTCATATGCCTCGCCGCCTCGCCGCCTCATATGCCTCGCTGCCTCGCAACCTCGCCGCCTCGTCGCCTCACCGCCTCATATGCCTCGCCGCCTCGCCGCCTCCACCTTGCCACCTCGTCGCCTCGCCGCCTCATCTGCATCGCTTTCTGCTTCTGCATATTGTTTCTGCTTTCTTGCTTTCCTGCTTTCTTGCTTCTGCTTTCTTGTTTTCTATTTCTGCTTCTTGGTTTGGTGTCGTTGCTGTTGTTTGGTGTTCTTGGTGTTGGTGGTGGTATTGGTGTTGGTGGTGGTGGTGGTGGTGGTGGTGGTGGTGTTGGTGTTGGTGGTGGTGCTGGTGGTGGTGTTGGTACTGGTGGTAGTGGTAGTGTTGGAAGTAATTGTGCTAGTAGTGGTAAGGGTATTTTTGTCCAAAAAAAATTAAAAGGACGATTTTAATATGAAAAAAAATGTTAAGGATGATTCTAAATCGGAAATTACGTTGGGGACGGTTTCAATTCTGACCCACAACGTTAGGGACCAAAACAATACTTACCCCTTCTCATTTCATCTCAATTATTTCTCTTCTCCTACTTACGTTTTCTCTTTTTATCACGTCACGACAGAAACAGCGTCGTAGCTTCAACCATCACAAGATACAGTGCCGTTGAACGCCATCTACCATCGCAACTTTCTCCTCGTGCACCGCAGCCACCACCAAATGCCGTCCACCATTGCGGCGCCTCCTCACGCGCCACCGAACACCATCTACCTTCGCGGTTTTTTTCTCGTGCACCGCAGCCACCGCCATCGCAGCCCCACCCTACTATTATGATTGCAAGCATTATTATGTGTGCTACCTTCAAGACCACAAAAAAGATAAGTCAAAAATACGAGATTACAGTTATTGGAGATATGCTGATCACAACGTGGTTGGTTTCATTGATAATAGTAGTTAGTGAAAGAATAGCATATGGCAAGCAACTATTTTTTTTATTGGTATTCGGTTGCATAGAGGCTATTTATTTCTCATATGGAATAACAAAGTTTATGGAGGGCGGCTATATTCCAATTGTGTCTTCTTTATTCTTGAGAATGATTATGAAAATCTGGTTCCAGTGATGACATGTTTATGATTGCATGCATTATTGTTTGTGCTGCTGATCACGACCCTCTTTTTCTTATTTTCACTTTGTTGTGGTCAATCCATAATATGTCGGATGGTCATTTTAGTAGGTATGTGAATGATTATTTTAATTTTTATGTAGATGGTTATTTGATTGAATGAGTTTAGTTAGACACAATTAAAATATATTAGATGTTCAATTCACTAAATATGCGGATGATTATTTTTTTCCTTAAGTGGATGGTTATCCTTAAGCGCCGATGAGGTTCCTTGTTGATGAACTAGAGACGGTGAGGTGGATCTCGACGACGACGATGAGGGCTAGTTGGCAACCAAGCGACAATAGAGGATTTGGGGGTAAAGCTGGTGCTTTGGTAAATTAGAGTATAATAGATGGTTAAAATTTTTGAATTATTAAATGAGATTTTTTTGTTAGATAATTTTAATGGAGTGTTTTTTAGCCCATTATTCACGTTTGTTGTTCAGACTTTTCGTTGTCTACCTAACGGAACCAATTTTTAAAATAGATATATTAGATATTTCAATTTTATATATACGGGTTGAATAGAGGTGGCAACATGCATGCACCCTATCCGCGGATATCCAACCGACCCAATCTGATCGAGTATGATTGTCAACCCGATCCGTAACTGGTAGAGTAGGATTTTTGTGCAGGTTGAGTAGCCTCAACACTATCCGACCAATTCGCACCCTAATATGTATGTTTTATACTTATATAAAAACATATTTCAAGTTGATGGTGAACCAAATACCTCTCACTAAATACAAAAAATCCTTAGTTACTATGAGAAGATCATTAATTGATTAATATGTTATTTTTTTTTACATAAAAATCAGTTCTATTTTAAATTATCATTAAGTTATATAATAATACTGCATCTTTTTTGTAACCCGTGGATAAGATCGAATACCCACAAATTAAAAACAGGTAGAATATAGTGGGAATTTTTTCAATCAGCAAATAGAATTAGAGTTAAATCCAAATCCTACCCTACTTTGTCCATTACCATCCCATTGAGATAATCAACATGTCATGTTATAATACAAACCAATTATGAATGTAATATTTTAATAAAATTGATTATGTATCAATATATAACTTTTGTTGTTGACTTTTTAGTTATGTACCTTGAGATCTTGTCTTATATATTTTCCCTTTAGTTGGGCTTGAAGTATTTATTAATAATAATATTTCCTAAATTGTGACTATATTATTAGGCCACTACTAAGATAAAGATCCCAAAAATAACTTTTGTTAAAGACGCCTACGTGGCAAGATCTAAACCATACATTCTAAGCCACACTTTTCACTATAAAATACTTAAAACCATAGCATTTTATAAGAAAAGCGTCACCTAATGAAAAAAAGTAAATTAAAAAATTTAAGAGAAGAAATAATTAAATTATCAAAATTAATAGATCAAAAACTAATAATTTTAACTAATGTTAATTGTAATGACACCGAAATTCTTAAAATCAATATAAAATGATTTTTCTCAAAATCTTTATTTTACTATAAGTTTTATTGAAGGATTTCAAAAACCTGAAAAAACTTATATTTCACACGGAGTTTCTAAAAAATGTTACCATAGAAATGATTTCCCACATCTTTATCATACTTTTAACCCACAATTAAATTCTATAGTAGATACGCTTGAAGAAATATTAGTATCCATAAAATTTCAAAGAAATAAGGAAAAAGAGGAACCTAATATAAATGAAATTGAACAGATATTAAATAAATATTTTCAGAAAGATAATCCCAAAAAAGAAAAATTTCAAAATATAGCCAACATAACAGAACTAAAAGTAAAACCACCATTAAAATTATGAATATTGAAAAAAAAATTAGAAGAAGTTACAATACTTTTTAAACAATTAAAAATGGCTCAAGAAAATAATATTATGGAACAAGAATTTCAAATAGAAGAAGAACTAGTAAATTCTGAAAATATAGAAAATGAAGAACACATCCTAGATTATTCAAGTGATGAAAAACCAGCAATTCCAATACAAGTAAAAAATGAACCTGGAACATCTAAGGATAATCAATCTCAATTTAAATGGAAAACAGGTTTTGAAAATTATACTTTTAAAAAGGGATTTATGAATAAAAATTCAAAGTATACAAAAATACCATCAAAATATGTTCCTAAAATCCAAGAACTGGAAGGAAAAAGAATGCTCGATTTAGACTGTAAAAAGAATGAAAAAGAAATTTTCGAGAACTGGTTGATTTCCTTCTTATTAGAAGACTTTACTAATCCAAAACTTAGTGAATTGTTTGGAGGAGATATCTGAAATTATATAGGGTTTCATTACTAAAGGAACTGTAAGAGATTATATGACATCAATAGAAAACCAAATAATAGAAGAATTAGCAACAAAAACAACAGTTTATGATAAGATATTACATATAATGATGATTCTGTATAGAGAATTTTTTGGAAAAAATATTATAGATCATAGACAAGAAGTTTATAATAAAGAATATCAAGAAGCAAAAAACCATTTAGCTAATATTCAAATATATGATTTATGTAATGTGAAATCTTATATATGTGAATATAGAATACATTATTATAAATTAAAAGAATAAGATAAAGATCATTATCTTAGTATGTATATAACAAAACTTCCATACCCTGCTAATGAATTTATAATGGGAAGATTTATAAGATAAATAAATAGAGGAACAATTGAAAATAATTTGGCGGAGCAACTTCTGCAATAAGAGGAAATAAAAGAACGTTGTATGCAAGAAGCGACTCAAAAAAGATTTGAAAATATAATTAGAATTTGCTGTCAAGATAATGAAGAAATTCCTCAAAAATATGGTCTTAATAAAAATTTTTAAAGAAAAAAAAAATCAATTTAGAAAAAGAAAATACTATCCAAACTAGAGAAAAAAAAAAGGTATTTTAGAAAAATAAATAACAATAAAAACAAAAGACAAAAAAATAACTATTGCCCAAATAAAAAATAAAATTGTAAGTGTTGGTATTGCCAAGAAGAAGGACACTATGCAAATGAAAGTCCAAAAAAGAAGGATAAAAAGGACCTTACCAAACAATTAGAAATTACTAAGTCTTGTTTCATGGAACCATTAGAAGAATCAGATGATAATTTAGACTATATTTTTGAATATGTCTCAGAAACAGACTCAGAGACTGAGCAATAATGCTACATTTATTACTATAAAAATAACAGAAAAGTTTATAAATGCTTTCATAAATACTGGAGAAACAAAATGCTTTGCAGGTACAAATATAAAACTTGATTGGAAAAAATTAAAGAAACCGTTAAGAGTTAGAATAGCTGACAAATCAATACATAAAATTGACCAAAAAGCAGAAATGGTTGAAATATTTATTCAAAATTATAGGTTCATTGTTCCATTCATATATATGTTAGATTCTGGAATGGATTTTATCATAGGAAATAATTTCTTAAAGCTATATCATCCATTCATTCAAGAATTAACATATATAGTTTTAAAAGCTCCACACGATTCTTCAATAAATCAAAAATCAAAACGTATAAAAATACCAACTACTACTATAGATAAGATTTTAAAATTTAAAATATTTTCTATATTAGAAACATGTTATTTAAATTTATATTTTCAGATAAATATCCCAAAAAATAATCTTGAAATAAAAATAGAAGAACTTTTGGGTGAAATTTGCGCTGATAATCATTTAGATATTAAAAATACAAATAAAGAATTAGTAAGCATTAAATTAAAAGATCCTACAAAGGAAATAAATGTTCCAAATAAAATTCCTTATTCCGTAAGAGATAGAGAGGAGTTCTCATTAGAATGTAAAGATCTTTTGGAAAAAGGAATTATAAGATTAAGTAAAAGTTCTCATGCGGCTCCAGCCTTTTATGTCGAAAACAATAATAAAATTAAAAGGGGAAAACGAAGAATGGTAATTAATTATAAGAAGATGAATGAAGCAACTGTTGGTGATGCTCATAAACTTCCAAGAAAAGATTATATTTTAGAAAAAATCAAAGGAGCAACTTGGTTTTCATCTCTCGATGCAAAATCAGGATATTGGCAACTTCGTTTAGACGAAGAAACAAAGAAATTAACTGCTTTTACTTGCCCAACAAAAGAATCAACAAGTGTGTTGCTCTATGAATGGAATGTTTTACCATTCGGATTAAAACAAGCCCCAGGTATCTATCAAAGATTTATGGAAGAAAATCTAAAAGAGTTAATAAATGAATTTATTTTAGTTTACATTCATGATATATTAATTTTTACAAAAGAGGATAAAGAAAATCATCTTCAAAAATTATTAATAGTATTAGAAAGATGTAAAGAAAAAGGATTAGTTCTTAGCAAAAAGAAAGCAAGAATAGCAAAACAAGAAATAGAATTTCTTGGATTAATTCTATCCACTCAAGGAAAGTTAAAACTTCAACCAAATATTTTAGAAAAGGTAAATTTATTTCCTAATAAAATAGAAGATAGAAAACAATTACAAAGATTTTTAGGGTGTATAAATTATATTTCTAATCAAAGATTTTTAAAGAATATAACAGAATACACTAAAAACTTATTTCAAAAAATAAGTACTAAAAAAGAATGGAAATGGGAAGAAGAAGATAGTATGCAAATTCAAAAAGTCAAAGAATTATGTAAAAAGCTTTCAGAACGTTATATTCCAGAAGAAAACGACTACTTAATAGTAGAAACAGATGCTTCAGACATAACCTGGTCAGGATGTCTAAAAGGTAAGAAAGCTATAAAAAGCTTGGAACAAGAAAAAGAATCACTAGATTCTAAATATTCTCCAAAGAAATTACTTTGCAGGTATATTTCAGGGATAGAACAGAGATATACTACTCATGAAAAGGAAACTCTAGCAGTAATTAAAACTCTTAAAAAATGAAAAATTGATTTATTACCCAAAGAATTTACATTAAGGACAGATTCAAGTTACCTAACAGGTTTCATACGATATAATTTAAAAGTTGATTATAATCATGGACGATTGGTAAGATGGCAATTATTTTTGTTACAATATCCAATAAAAATTGAATATATCAAGGGTGACAAAAATATTATTGCAGATACATTAACAAGAGAATGGAGTTCGTTTACAACGCATTAGATCAAGAAATTAAAAAATATGAGCAAGAACTCGAAAAATACAAGCATTGTCAGCAAATAAGGACACAAATCCAATCCCTCAAGAAGGCCATTGAAGCAATGAAATCAACACAACAAGCAAAACCATAAGAGTCAGCTAAGCATGGTAGACAAACTAGGAGGAGAAAAAATTTCAGAAAATAAAATAATTGCTGAAATTATTAAAAAATCCACTCAAGATAAAAAATATTATGTAATTTATAATGGTCCCATGAAAGAAGTATATGATGCCTAAAAAAAAGTAGCACCATTCACACATCAATCAAAGATAATTCATAAAGGAGGATTTTTAACACTGGAAGAGGCAAAGGAGTCCTTCAGAGAATATGAAGCTCTTCACCCAGAGCAAACTCTAAGAAGAGCAGATAAAGCTTCAATTCAAGCCCAGAGAACATGAATAATGAGAAACATTCCTACAAGGACTGAAATCAAGGAAAAGAAAAGGGTCTGTAAATTAAATCTCAGAGAAATCCTTAATATAATCCTGAATTGGACTGAAGAAAAAAGGGCAATTTTAGAATATTATCCTATTGTCAAAGAACAGCTAACAAAGCTGGTTATTTTTTCAGATGCTTTCCCATATGACACTTATCAGTTTTTCCAGTTTGGATTAATTGATACAATTTTAATTTTTAATGATCTAAAAATTATTAGTGAGTTTTCTGCAGGATTCGTTGATGCAGTAAAGAGATTTAAAAATATGATTGACAATGTAAATCAAAGGGATGTATCCCTAAAATTTACAAATAGTCAACCTATTTTTAATGAAGAAGAAGAATGCTTGGTTTCAGCATACCAAGTAATATTCATGTCTGTTTTTTAAGGAAATTTTCAACCAATTGATCAAATTCAAGATTTAACAATTTACAGTCATGAAGGAAGACTAGCCAGTACATTAGCAATAGTCTTTGAAAGAACTCAAAAAATAACGAAGGAATCTCACACAAGAATTAATTATAAAAGTAAAAATACTCTGCTTGCATCCAGTAAAAGAAATGAAATTGAAGAAAGAGAAATGAGACTCTTAGGTGGAATTTGAATCAGCATTCTACAATTTATCTGGACTTTTAGAAAAGCTCCCTGAAGGGATAAAAAGGAATCTCTGCTATTTGATAAAAGACAGAGAAGACCACAGGTGCTAGCTATGCGCCTCGATCGAAAATATCTGAAGAAAGCAATAATGAAATGGGATCCACCCACATGATAAAAGAGGAGGACAGTGCATCTGAAGCATCTCTCAACATTATTGCATAATGACATAAGCGCTAAGGTCATAAAGCACCAATAATGTAGCTGGTGCAAGATAGTAAACAATGACGTAAGCAATGACGTCATAAGAAGGATAAGGATGGGAATTGTCCATCAGACCCAACCATAATAAATAGATTGCTTAGAAAATTGTACAAAGTATCAGAAAATAGAAAGCAGAAGGCTAAGAGTACTCATATGCTAGGAGAGTAAGGAGGAAGCTGCCGAGGCGATTCTGTAGTCTAACAATGAATTTCCTTAGGAAAAATAGTTTTAAACTCCCCTCTGGAGTTAATATCTACAATCTCCCCTTTGGAGATAAAAACACCTTATGTAAAATATACTAAATAAAGGAAGTTTTTCTCCAGAAAGGTACATCTTTATCCTAGTCTCTTAGTTATGAATTATTTAGAAATCCTAGAATTAACGGAAGAATATGATTATTATAGATTAACTGCTTTTTTAGATAATGAAAAACAGGCTATTCTAAAAATAGAACTAAATCTCAAATCAAATGAAAATTTTAATAAACAAAGTCTTTTAAAAGAAGTTTTTAATAGAAAAATATAATATACTATAGAAAAATTCAACTTGAAGTCCTTATAAAAATAAAATCTGCTAATGGAGAACTTGAAATAGCTTTGATAAATGATGAAGAATTGAGTAAACAGATTGAAAAAATTAAGGATCAACAAAAAGATCAAAAATTGGATGGATTCATATTAGTACCATACAAGTCTTAATCAAATCTACATATATGAAAGGAATTAATTCACCAATAAGTTTAGCAATCTGTGACAAAAGAATTACTGATGACCCAATAGATCAAATAATTGGAATTGTTCATGGAAATTTGGCAAATATAAATGTTAAATTTAATGCCCATCTTGGATATGCTATAGCATTATCAACTGAAAATCTTGGAAGATCTATACGTTTAACTTATAAATTTCATAGAAAAAGTTTAATGGAACAAGATAATGAACCATTTTCAATTACATATGCAATAAATTATGCTTTAATAAATAGCCATCATAGTATAGTATTTAAAAACAGAGAAAGAATTTATGTCGATGAATTATTTCAGAAAATTATAAAAATAGAAATACCAAAATATAAAGCTATTGAAAACCCAATTCTATTATTAAAAGAACCATCAAGAAGATCGTTTTCATCAAATTTCCAGATAAGAGAATCTAAAATCAATAGTCCTTTAAGTTTATCTAAATTAGAAATTAAAGAAGAAAACTCTGAAATAAAAGAATTAACAAAAAAGGTCGAAAAATTAAATAAAACCCTAAATATTAAATTATGACAATAGATAAGGAAGAAATATATGTAACTTATCAAGATAAGAAACAAGAGCTCTTTGAAAGAGAGAATCGTTTGAATTATTTGCAGTTTTCTGAAATAAATCAAAGAGGATTTGAAGCTCTAAAAATAATCTATAACAAGCTGAAAAAAGAAGTTGAAGAGCTAGAAAAATTAATAGAATCTCTAGAAAATAGTCATGAATCGATGATAGAGTTTGCAGAAATTCTAAAATAAATAATGTTAAACAAAACTATTTTTAGGAATTATAATAAGATTACCTAATTTATGAAGCATAAAAAGATTGAAAAACTAGAAAATAAAATAAAAAGGAAAAGAGTGAAAAAATTAAAAATAAAATAGAGGAGTATAAAAAAGAATTAAATAATCTTCAGGACGAAATTGATGATCTTATAATAAAAAAGATAGAAATAAGAATAATTATAAACAAGTTGGAATTAAATTTAAAAAATTTATAAATGCCTGGAAAACCATATTACGATTTAAAAGAATTAAAACTGTTGAAAGAAAAGATGGAGAATGAAATTGAAAAATTAGAAAGATATTTAGAAACAAGAGAAAGTGTAGAAATAAAAGAAGTTATTGAGGATTTAAGAAATTATATTAAAGAAAAAGACAAATAGATAAAAGATTTTATATATAATAATTCATGTAAAAAAGAATATTATAATTATGATAGAAATTAGAACAGAATTAAAAAATTATAAATATGAAATCAGAATTATAAATATACATCAAGAACTAGTAATAAATAATCATATAACAAATACAAGGGAAATTGTAGAAATGGTTAATACTTCAGATTATGAAGTTGCAAATTATTTTTATCAAAATCCTTTGAATAGAGCACCACCAATTGAATCTATACAAATTATAAACTTATTCGAGGCAAAATATGAAGAGTTAGTAGAAATTTCGAAAGAAGAATTAAAAGAAAAGTCGAAATTGAAAAACCTGAAAACTTTTTGAGTCGCTTCTTGCATACAACGTTCTTTTATTTCCTCTCTTATTGCAGAGGTTGCTCCGCCAAAATTATTTTCAATTGTTTCTCTATTTATTTCTCTTATAAATCTTCCCATTATAAATTCATTAGCAGGTATGAAAGTTTTGTTATATACATACTAAGATAATGGTCTTTATCTTCTTCTTTTAATTTATAATAATGTATTCTATATTCACATATATAAGATTCCACATTTCATAAATCATATATTTGAATATTAGCTAAATGATTTTTTGCTTCTTGATATTCTTTATTATAAACTTCTTGTCTATGATCTATAATATTTTTTCTGAAAAATTTTCTATATAGAATCATCATTATATGTAATATCTTATCATAAATTGTTGTTTTTGTTGCTAATTCTTCTATTATTTGGTTTTCTATTGATGTCATATAATCTCTTACAGTTCCTTTAATATGAAACCCTATATAATTCCAGATATCTCCTCCAATTTTTCATTTTCGACTTTTCTTTTAATTGTTCTTTCGAAATTTCTACTAACTCTTCATATTTTGCCTCGAATAAGTTTATAATTTGTATAGATTCAATTGGTGGTGCTCTATTCAAAGGATTTTGATAAAAATAATTTGCAACTTCATAATCTGAAGTATTAACCATTTCTACAATTTCTCTTGTATTTGTTATATGATTATTTATTACTAGTCCTTGATGTATATTTAGAATTCTAATTTCATATTTATAATTTTTTAATTCTGTTCTAATTTCTATCATAATTATAATATTCCTTTTTACATGGATTATTATATATAAAATCTTTTATCTGTTTGTCTTTTTCTTTAATATAATTTCTTAAATCCTCAATAACTTCTTGTATTTCTAGCTTTCTCTTGTTTTTAAATATCTTTCTAATTTTTCAATTTCATTCTCCATCTTTTCTTTCAACAGCTTTAATTCTTTTAAATCATAATATGGTTTTCCAGGCATTTATAAATTTTCTAAATTTAATTCAAACTTGTTTATAATTATTCTTATTTCTATCTTTTTTATTATAAGATCATCAATTTCGTCCTGAAGATTATTTAATTCTTTTTTATACTCCTTTATTTTATTTTTTAATTTTTTCGCTCTTTTCCTTTTTATTTTATTTTTTGGTTTTTCAATCTTTTTATGCTTCATAAATTAGCTAATCTTATTATAATTCCTAAAAATAGTTTTGTTTAACATTATTTATTTTAGAATTTCTGCAAACTCTATCATCGATTCATGACTATTTTCTAGAGATTCTATTAATTTTTCTAGCTCTTCAACTTCTTTTTTCAGCTTGTTATAGATTATTTTTAGAGCTTCAAATCTTCTTTGATTTATTTCAGAAAACTGCAAATAATTCAAACGATTCTCTCTTTCAAAGAGCTCTTGTTTCTTATCTTGATAAGTTACATATATTTCTTCCTTATCTATTGTCATAATTTAATATTTAGGGTTTCATTTAATTTTTCGACCTTTTTTGTTAATTCTCTTATTTCAGAGTTTTCTTCTTTAATTTTTAATTTAGATAAACTTAAAAGACTATTGATTTTAGATTCACTTATCTGAAAATTTGATGAAAACGATCTTCTTGATGGTTCTTTTAATCATATAACTGGGTTTTCAATAGCTTTATATTTTAGTATTTCTATTTTTACAATTTTCTGAAATAATTCATCGACATAAATTCTTTCTCTGTTTTTAAATACTATACTATGATGGCTATTTGTTAAAGCATAATTTATTGAATATGTAATTGAAAATAGTTCATCATCTTGTTCCATTAAACTTTTTCTATGAAATTTATAAGCTAAACTTATAGATTTTCCAAGATTTTCAGTTGATAAAGGTATGACATATCCAAGATGGGCATTAAATTTAACATTTACATTTGCCAAATTTTCATGAACAATTCCAATTATTTGATCTATTGGGTCATCAGTAATTCTTTTGTCACAGATTGCTAAACTTATTGGTGAATTAATTCCTTTCATTTATGTAGATTTGATTAAGACTTGTATGGTACTAATATGAATCCATCCAATTTTAGATCTTTTTTGTTGATCCTTAATTTTTTCAATCTATTTACTCAATTCTTCATCATTTATCAAAGCTATTTCAAGTTCTCCATTAGCAGATTTTATTTTTACAGGGGTTTCAAGTTGAATTTTTTCATAGTATATTATATTTTTTCTATTAAAAACTTCTTTTAAAAGACTTTGTTTATTAAAATTTTCATTTGATTTGAGATTTAGTTCTTTTTTAGAACAACCTGTTTTTCATTATCTAATAAAGCAGTTAATCTATAATAATCAGATTCTTCCGTTAATTCTAGGCTTTCTAAATAATTCATAACTAAGAGACTAGGATAAAAATGTACCTTTCTGGAGAAAAATTTCCTTTATTTAGTATATTTTACATAAGGTGTTTTTATCTCCAAAGGGGAGATTGTAGATATTAACTCCAGAGGGGAGTTTAAAACTATTTTTTCCTAAGGGAATTCTTTGTCAGACTACAGAATCGCCTCGGCAGCTTCCTCTTTGCTCTCCTAGCATATGAGTACTCTTAGCCTTCTGCTTTCTGTTTTCTGATACTTTCAGCAATTGCCTAAGCAATCTATTTATAATGGTTGGGTCTGATGAACAATTCCCATCCTTACCCTTATGACGCCATTGCTTACTTCATTGTTTACTATCTTGCACCAGCTACATTATTGGTGCTTTATGACCTAAGCGCTTATGCCATTATGCAATAATGTGGAGGGATGCTTCAGATGCACTGTCCTCCTCTTTTATCATGTGGGTGGATCACATTTCATTATTGCTTTCTTCATATATTTCCGAGGCGCATAGCTAGCACTTGTGGTCTTTTCTGTCTTTTATCAAATAGTAGAGATTCCTTTTTATCCCTTCAGGGAGCTTTTCTAAAAGTCCAGATAAATTGTAGAATGTTGATTCAAATTTCACCAAGAGTCTCATTTCTCTTTCTTCAATTTCATTTCTTTTACTGGACACATGCAGAGTATTTTTACTTTTATAATTAATTCTTGTGTGAGATTCCTTCGTTATTTTTTGAGTTCTTACAAAGACCCTTGCTAATGTGCTGGCTAGTCTTCCTTCATGACTGTAACTTGTTAAATCTTGAATTTGATCAATTGGTTGAAAATTTTTTGAAAAAATGGACATGAATATTACTTGGTATGCTAGAACCAAGCATTCTTCTTCATTAAAAATAGGTTGACTATTTGTAAATTTTAGGGATACATCCCTTGGATTTACATTGTCAATCATATTTTTAAATCTCTTTATTGCATCAACGAATCCTGCAGGAAACTCACTAATAATTTTTAGATCATTAAAAATTAAAATTGTATCAATTAATCCATACTGAAAAAACTGATAAGTGTCAGATGGGGAAGCATCTGGAAAAATGACCAGCTTTGTTAGCTGTTCTTTGACAATAGGATAATATCCCAAAATTGCCCTTTTTTCTTCAGTCCAATTCCGAATTATATTAAGGGTTTCTTTGAGATTTGATCTACAGACCTTTTTTTTCCTTGATTTCAGCCCATGTAGAAATGTTTCTCATTATTCTTGTTCTCTGGGCTTGAATTGGAGCTTTATCTACTCTTCTTAGGGTTTGCTCTGGGTGAAGAGCTTCATATTCCCTGAAGGACTCCTTTGCCTCTTCCAGTGTTAAAAATTCTCCTTTATGAATTATCTTTGATTGATGTGTGAATGGTGCTGCTTTTTCCCAGGCATCATATACTCCTTTCATGGGACCATTATAAATTACATAATATTTTTTATCTTGGGTCGATTTTTTAATAATTTCAATAATTGTTTTATTTTCTGAAATTTTTTCTCATCCTAGTTTGTCCACCATGCTTAGCTGGCTGAACTCCGATGGTTTTATTTGTTGTGTTGATTTCATTGCTTTAATGGCCTTCTTGAGGGATTGGATCTGTGTCCTTATTTGCTAACAATGCTTGTATTTTTCGTGTTCTTGCTCATATTTTTGAATTTCTTGATCTAATGCGTTGTAAACGAACTCCATTCTCTTGTTAATGTATCTGCAATAATATTTTTGTCACCCTTGATATATTCAATTTTTATTGGATATTGTAACAAAAATAATTGCCATCTTACCAATCGTCCATGATTATAATCAACTTTTAAATTATATCGTATGAAACCTGTTAGGTAACTTGAATCTGTCCTTAATGTAAATTCTTTGGGTAGTAAATCAATTTTCTATTTTTTAAGAGTTTTAATTGCTGCTAGAGTTTCCTTTTCATGAGTAGTATATCTCTGTTCTGCTGGTGTAAATGTCCCTAAAATATACCTGCAAAGTAATTCCTTTGGGGAATATTTAGAATCTAGTGATTCTTTTTCTTGTTCCAAGTTTTTTATAGCTTTCTTAGCTTTTAGACATCCTGACCAGGTTATGTCTGAAGCATCTGTTTCTACTATTAAGTAGTCATTTTCTTCTGGAATATAAAGTTTTGGAAGCTTTTTACATAATTCTTTGACTTTTTGAATTTGCATACTATCATCTTCTTCTCATTTCCATTCTTTTTTAGTACTTATTTTTGGAAATAAGTTTTTAGTGTATTCTCTTATATTCTTTAAAAATCCTTGATCAGAAATATAATTTATACACCCTAAAAATCTTTGTAATTATTTTCTATCTTCTATTTTATTAGGAAATAAATTTACCTTTTCTAAAACATTTGGTTGAAGTTTTAACTTTCCTTGAGTGGATAGAATTAATCCAAGAAATTCTATTTCTTGTTTTGCTATTCTTGCTTTCTTTTTGCTAAGAACTAATCCTTTTTCTTTACATCTTTCTAATACTATTAATAATTTTTGAAGATGATCTTCTTTATCCTGTTTTGTAAAAATTAATATATCATGAATATAAACTAAAACAAATTCATTTAACTCTTTTAGATTTTCTTCCATAAATCTTTGATAGATACCTAGGGCTTGTTTTAATCCGAATGGTAAAACATTCCATTCATAGAGCAACACACTTGTTGATTCTTTTGTTGGTAAGTTAAAGCAGTTAATTTCTTTATTTCTTCGTCTAAACGAAGTTGCCAAAATCCTGATTTTGCATCGAGGGATGAAAATCAAGTTGCTCCTTTGATTTTTTCTAAAATAGAATCTTTTCTTGAAAGTTTATGAGCATCACCAACAGTTGCTTCATTCATCTTCTTATAATTAATTACCATTCTTCGTTTTCTCCTTTTAATTTCATTATTGTTTTCGACATAAAAGGCTGGAGCCACATGAGAACTTTTACTTAATCTTATAATTCCTTTTTCCAAAAAATCTTTACATTCTAATGAGAACTCGTCTCTATCTCTTACGGAATAAGGAATTTTATTTGGAACATTTATTTTCTTTGTAGGATCTTTTAATTTAATGCTTACTAATTATTTATTTGTATTTTTAATATCTAAAGGATTATCAGTGCAAATTTCACCCAAAAGTTCTTCTATTTTTATTTTAAGATTATTTTTTGGGATATTTATCTGAAAATATAAATTTAAATAACATGTTTCTAATATAGAAAATATTTTAAATTTTAAAATCTTATCTATAGTAGTAGTTGGTATTTTTATACGTTTTGATTTTTGATTTATTGATGAATCGTGTGGAGCTTTTAAAACTATATATGTTAATTCTTGAATGAATGGATAATATAGCTTTAAGAAATTATTTCCTATGATAAAATTCATTCCAGAATCTAACATATACATGGATGGAACAATGAACATATAATTTTGAATAAATGTTTCAACAATTTCTACTTTTTGGTCAATTTTATGTATTGATTTGTCAGCTATTCTAACTCTTAACGGTTTCTCTAATTTTTTCCAATCAAGTTTTATATTTGTACTAGTAAAGCATTGTGTTGCTCCAGTATCTATGAAAGTATTTATAAACTTTTCTGTTATTTTTATAGTAATAAACGTAGCATTATTGCTTAGTCTCTAAGTCTGTTTCTAAGACATATTCAAAAATATAGTCTAAATTATCATCTGATTCTTCTAATGGTTCCATGAAATAAGACTTAGCAATTTCTAATTGTTTGGTAAGGTCCTTTTTATCCTTCTTTTTTGGACATTCATTTGCATAGTGTCATTCTTCTTAGCAATACCAACACTTACAATTTTCTTTTTTATTAGGGCAATAGTTATTTTTTTGTCTTTTGTTTTTATTGTTATTTCTTTTTCTAAAATACCTCTTTTTTCTCCAGTTTGGATAGTATTTTCTTTTTCTAAATTGATATTTTTTTTTCTTTGAAAATTTTTATTAAGACCATATTTTTTACGAATTTCTTCATTATCTTGACAACAAATTCTAATTATATTTTCAAATCTTTTTTGAGTCGCTTCTTGCATACAACGTTCTTTTATTTCCTCTCTTATTGCAGAAGTTGCTCCGTCAAAATTATTTTCAATTGTTCCTCTATTTATTTCTCTTATAAATCTTCCCATTATAAATTCATTAGCAGAGTATGGAAGTTTTGTTATATACATACTAAGATAATGGTCTTTATCTTTTTCTTTTAATTTATAATAATGTATTCTATATTTACATATATAAGATTCCACATTACATAAATCATATATTTGAATATTAGTTAAATGGTTTTTTGCTTCTTGATATTCTTTATTATAAACTTCTTGTCTATGATCTATAATATTTTTTCCGAAAAATTCTCTATACAGAATCATCATTATATGTAATATCTTATCATAAACTGTTATTTTTGTTGCTAATTCTTCTATTATATTTAGTTTTCTATTGATGTCATATAATCTCTTACCGTTCCTTTAGTATGAAACCCTATATAATTCCAGATATCTCCTCCAGACAATTCACTAAGTTTTGGATTAGTAAAGGCTTCTAATAAGAAGGAATTCACCAGTTTTCGAAAATTTCTTTTTCATTCTTTTTCAGTCTAAATCGAGCATTCTTTCTCCTTCCAATTCCTGGATTTTAGGAACGTATTTTGATGGTATTTTTGTATACTTTGAATTTTTATTCATAAATCCCTTTTTAAAAGCATAATTTTTAAAACCTGTATCACATTTAAATTGAGATTGATTATCCTTATATGTTCCAGCTTCATTTTTTACTTGTATTGGAATTGATGGTTCTTCATCACTTGAATAATCTAGGATGTGTTCTTCATTTTCTATATTTTCAGAATTTACTAGTTCTTCTTCTATTTGAAATTCTTGTTCCATAATATTATTTTCTTGAGCCATTTTTTATTGTTTAAAA
Source organism: Arachis ipaensis (assembly GCF_059453495.1). NCBI lineage: Eukaryota > Viridiplantae > Streptophyta > Magnoliopsida > Fabales > Fabaceae > Arachis > Arachis ipaensis. Next base: position 5,571,615 of record NC_142443.1, on the reverse strand, counting down.
AGCATTGTAATTTCTTCTAATTTTTCTTCAATATTCATAATTTTAATGGTGGTTTTACTTTTAGTTCTGTTATGTTGGCTATATTTTGAAATTTTTTTTAGAATTATCTTTCTAAAAATATTTATTTAATATCCGTTCAATTTCGTTTATATTAGGTTCCTCTTTTTCCTTATTTCTTTGAAATTTTATGGATACTAATATTTTTTCAAGCATATCTACTATAGAATTTAATTGTGGGTTAAAAGTATGATAAAGATGTGGGGAATCGCCAATGAGTAATATTTCAAATGGCATAAACTCCCCATACTCAATAATGGCATAGACTCCCCATACTCAATTAAGAGATTGCGGGTTCGAGTCTCCTATCTTTCCAACTTTTTGCCAATGAGTAATAGCTCAAATGGCATAGACTCCCCATACTCAATTAAGAGGTTGCGGGTTCGAGTCTCCTATCTTCCAAATTTTTGCCAATGAGTAATAGCTCAAATGGCATAGACTCCCCATACTCAATTAAGAGGTTGCGGGTTCGAGTCTCCTATCTTTCCAAATTTAGCCAATGAGTAATAGCTCAAATGGCATAGACTCCCCATACTCAATTAAGAGGTTGCGGGTTCGAGTCTCCTATCTTTCCAAATTTTTAGCCAATGAGTTATAGCTCAAATGACATAGACTCCCCATACTCAATTAAGAGGTCGCGGGTTCGAGTCAAATATCTTTCCAAATTTAGCCAATGAGTAATAGCTCAAATGGCATAGTCTCCCCATACTCAATTAAGAGGTTGCGGGTTCGAGTCTCATATCTTTGGTAAAAAAAAAAGATGTGGGGAATCATTTCTATGGTAACATTTTTAGAAACTCCGTGTGAAATATAAGTTTTTTCAGGTTTTTGAAGTCCTTCAATAAAACTTATAGTTCGTTTATAACGCATTAGACCAAGAAATTCAAAAATATGAGCAAGAACTCGAAAATTACAAGCATTGTCAGCAAATAAGGACACAGATCCAATCCCTCAAGAAGTTGAAATCAACACAATATGCAAAACTATCAGAGTTCAGCCAGTTAAGCATGGTTGACAAACTAGGAGGAGAAAAAATTTCAGAAAATAAAATAATTGCTGAAATTATTAAAAAATCCACCCAAGATAAAAAATATTATGTAATTTATAATGGTTCCATGAAAGGAGTATATGATGCTTGGAAAAAAGCAGCACCATTCATACATCAATCAAAGATAATTCATAAAGGATGATTTTTAACGTTGAAAGAGGCAAAGGAGTCCTTCATGGAATATGAAGCTCTTCACCCAGAGCAAACCCTAAGAAGAGCAGATTAAGCTCCAATTCAAGCCTAGAGAATAGGAATAATGAGAAACATTCCTACAAGGGCTGAAATCAAGGAAAAAAAAGTGTCTGTAGATCAAATCTCAGAGAAACCCTTAATATAATCTTGAATTGGACTGAAGAAAAAATGGCAATTTTGGAATATTATCCTAATGTCAAAGAACAGCTAACAAAGCTGGTTATTTTTCCAGATGCTTCCCCATCTGACACTTATCAGTTTTTTCAGTATGGATTAATTGATACAATTTTAATTTTTAATGATCTAAAAATTATTAGTGAGTTTCCTGCAGGATTCGTTGATGCAGTAAAGAGATTTAAAAATATGATTGACAATGTAAATCAAAGGGATGTATTCCTAAAATTTACAAATAGTCAACCTATTTTTAATGAAGAAGAAGAATGCTTGGTTCTAGCATACCAAGTAATATTCATGTTCGTTTTTTCAGAAAATTTTCAACCAATTGATCAAATTCAAGATTTAACAATTTATAGTCATGAAGGAAGACTAGCCAGTACATTAGCAAGGGTCTTTGAAAGAACTCAAAAAATAACGAAGGAATCTCACACAAGAATTAATTATAAAAGTAGAAATACTCTGCTTGTGTCCAGTAAAAGAAATGAAACTGAAGAAAGAGAAATGAGACTCTTAGGTGAAATTTGAATCAGCATTCTACAATTTATCTAGACTTTTAGAAAAGCTCCCTGAAGGGATAAGAAGGAATCTCTGCTATTTGATAAAAGACAGAGAAGACCACAGGTGCCAGCTATGCGCCTCGGAAATATATGAAGAAAGCAATAATGAAATGGGATCCACCCACATGATAAAAGAGGAGGACAGTGCATCTGAAGCATCCCTCAACATTATTGCATAATGGCATAAGCGCTTAGGTCATAAAGCACCAATAATGTAGCTGGTGCAAGATAGTAAACAATGACGTAAGCAATGACGTCATAAGAAGAGTAAGGATGGAAATTGTCCATCAGACCCAACCATTATAAATAGATTGCTTAGGCAATTGTAGAAAGTATCAGAAAACAAAAAGCAAAAGGCTAAGAGTACTCATATGCTAGGAGAGCAAGGAGGAAGCTATCGAGGCAATTCTGTAGTCTGACAAAGAATTTTCTTAGGCTATGTTTGGTTGGAAGGAAAGAAATAGAGAGGAAGGAAATAGAAAGGAAAGAAAGAAAAGAAAAGAAATTAGGTGGATTTTTATTTTCTTTAGATGTGTTTGGATGGAAGGAAAATAAGAAGGAAAGAAATGTTATAAAAAAGACAATTTTACCCCTATATTATAAAATATATTAAAAAGTGAAGGGGTAGTATTGGAGATAGAGAGAGAAACATTAGTTTTCTCTCCATTTTCTTTCCTCTCTAATTTTTCTCCTCAACCAAACAATGGAAAATAATCATTTTCCTTCCCATTTTCTTTCCTCCCCTTTTTTTTCTTCCATTTTCTTCTCAAACAAACATAGCATTAGGGAAAAATAGTTTTAAACTCCCCTATGAAGTTAATATCTACAATCTCCCCTCTGAGATAAAAATACCTTATGTAAAATTTACTAAATAAAAAAAGTTTTTCTCCAGAAAGGTACATCTTTATCCTAGTCTCTTAGTTATGAATTATTTAGAAAGCCTAGAATTAACAGAAGAATCTGATTATTATAGATTAACTGCTTTATTAGATAATGAAAAACAGGCTGTTTTAAAAACAGAACTAAATCTCAAATCAAATGAAAATTTTAATAAACAAAGTCTTTTAAAATAAGTTTTAAATAGAAAAAAATATAATATACTATGAAAAAATTCAACTTGAAGCTCCTGTAAAAATAAAATCTGGTAATGGAGAACTTGAAATAGCTTTGATAAATGATGAAGAATTGAGTAAACAGATTGAGAAAATTAAGGATCAACAAAAAAGATCTAAAATTGGATGGATTCAAATTAGTACCATACAAGTCTTAATCAAATCTACATATATGAAAGGAATTAATTCACCAATAAGTTTAGCAATCTGTGACAAAAGAATTACTAATGACCCAATAGATCAAATAATTGGAATTGTTCATGGAAATTTGGCAAATGTAAATGTTAAATTTAAGGTCCATCTTGGATATGCTATACCTTTATCAACTAAAAATCTTGGAAGATCTATAAGTTTAGCTTATAAAATTTCATAGAAAAAGTTTAATGGAACAAGATGATGAACCATTTTCAATTACATATGCAATAAATTATGCTTTAACAAATAGCCATCATAGTATAATATTTAAAAATAGAGAAAGAATTTATGTCGATGAATTATTTCAGAATATTGTAAAAACAGAAATACCAAAATATAAAGCTATTGAAAACCAAATTCTATTATTAAAAGAACCATCAAGAAGATCGTTTTCATCAAATTTCCAAATAAGAGAATCTAAAATCAATAGTCCTTTAAGTTTATCTAAATTAAAAATTAAAGAAGAAAACTCTGAAATAAAATAATTAACAAAAAAGGTCAAAAAATTAAATGAAACCCTAAATATTAAATTATGACAATAGATAAGGAAGAAATATATGTAACTTATCAAGATAAGAAACAAGAGCTCTTTGAAAGAGAGAATCGTTTGAATTATTTGCAATTTTCTGAAATAAATCAAAGAGGATTTGAAGCTCTAAAAATAATCTATAACAAACTGAAAAAAGAAGTTGAAGAGCTAGAAAAATTAATAGAATCTCTAGAATAGTCATGAATCGATGATAGAGTTTGCAGAAATTCTAAAATAAATAATGTTAAAAAAACTATTTTTAGGAATTATAATAAGATTACCTAATTTAAGAAGCATAAAAAGATTGAAAAACCAGAAAATAAAATAAAAAGGAAAAGAGCAAAAAAATTAAAAAATAAAATAGAGGAGTATAAAAAAGAATTAAATAATCTTCAAGACGAAATTGATGATCTTATAATAAAAAAGAGAAATAAGAATAATTATAAACAAGTTGGAATTAAATTTAGGAAATTTATAAATGGCTGGAAAACCATATTACGATTTAAAAGAATTAAAGCTGTTGAAAGAAAAGATAGAGAATGAAATTGAAAAATTAGAAAGATATTTAGAAACAAGAGAAAGTGTAGAAATAAAAGAAGTTATTGAGGATTTAAGAAATTATATTAAAGAAAAAGACAAACAGATAAAAGATTTTATATATAATAATCCATGTAAAAAAGAATATTATAAATATGATAGAAATTAGAACAGAATTAAAAAATTATAAATATGAAATCAAAATTATAAATATACATCAAGAACTAGTAATAAATAATCATATAACAAATACAAGAGAAAATGTAGAAATGGTTAATACTTCAGATTATGAAGTTGCAAATTATTTTTATCAAAATCCTTTGAATAAAGCACCACCAATTGAATCTATACAAATTATAGACTTATTCGAGGCAAAATATGAAGAGTTAGTAGAAATTTCGAATGAAGAATTAAAAGAAGGCCACCACTAAGATAAAGATCCCAAAAATAACTTTTGTTAAAGACGCCTACGTGGCAAGATCTAAACTACATTCTAAGACACACTTTTCACTACAAAACACTTAAAATCGTAGCATTTTATAACAAAAGCGTCACCTAATGGAAAAAAGAAAATTAGAAGATTTAAGAGAAGAAATAATTAAATTATCAAAATTAATAGATCAAAAACTAATGATTTTAACTAATGTTAATTGTAATGACACCGAATTCTTAAAATCAATACAAAATGATTTTTCTCAAAATCTTTATTTTACTATAAGTTTTATGGAAGGACTTCAAAAACCTGAAAAAATTTATATTTCACACGAATTTTCTAAAAAATGTTACCATGGAAATGATTCCCCACATCTTTATCATACTTTTAACCCACAATTAAATTCTATAGTAGATATGCTTGAAGAAATATTAATATCCATAAAATTTTAAAGAAATAAGGAAAAAGAGAAACCTAATATAAACGAAATTGATCATATATTAAATAAATATTTTCAGAAATATAATCCCAAGAAAGAAAATTTTCAAAATATAGCCAACATAACAGAACTAAAAGTAAAACCACCATTAAAATTATGAATATTGAAGAAAAATTAGAAGAAGTTACAATGCTTTTTAAACAATTAAAAATGGCTCAAAAAAATAATATTATGGAATAAGAATTTCAAATAGAAGAAGAACTAGTAAATTCTGAAAATATAGAAAATGAAGAACACGTCCTAGATTATTCAAGTGATGGAACCAGCAATTCTAATACAAGTAAAAAATGAAGCTGGAACATCTAAGGATAATCAATCTCAATTTAAATGGGAAACATGTTTTGAAAATTATGCTTTTAAAAAGGGATTTATGAATAAAAATTCAAAGTATACAAAAATACCATCAAAATACGTTCCTAAAATCCAGGAACTGAAAGGAGAAAGAATGCTCGATTTAGACTGTAAAAAGAATGAAAAAGAAATTTTCGAGAACTGGTTGAATTCCTTCTTATTAGAAGCCTTTACTAATCCAAAACTTAGTGAATTGTCTGGAGGAGATATCTGGAATTATATAGGGTTTCATACTAAAGGAACTGTAAGAGATTATATGACATCAATAGAAAATCAAATAATAGAAGAATTAGCAACAAAAACAACAGTTTATGATAAGATATTACATATAATGATTGTTCTGTATAGAGAATTTTTCGGAAAAAATATTATAGATCATAGACAAGAAGTTTATAATAAAGAATATCAAGAAGCAAAAAACCATTTAGCTAATATTCAAATATATGATTTATGTAATGTGGAATCTTATATATGTGAATATAGAATACATTATTATTATCTTAGTATGTATATAACAAAACTTCCATACCCTGCTAATGAATTTATAATGGGAAGATTTATAAGAGAAATAAATAGAGGAAGAATTGAAAATAATTTTGGCGGAGCAACCTCTGCAATAAGAGAGGAAATAAAAGAACGCTGTATGCAAGAAGCGACTCAAAAAAGATTTGAAAATATAATTAGAATTTGCTGTCAAGATAATGAAGAAATTCCTCAAAAATATGGTGTTAATAAAAATTTTCAAAGAAAAAAAAATATCAATTTAGAAAAAAAATAATATCCAAACTGGTGAAAAAAGAGGTATTTTAGAAAAAGAAATAACAATAAAAACAAAAGATAAAAAAATAACTATTGTCCAAATAAAAAAGAAAATTGTAAGTGTTGGTATTGCCAAGAAGAAGGATACTATGCAAATGAATGCCCAAAAAAGAAGGATAAAAAGGACCTTATCAAACAATTAGAAATTGCTAAGTCTTGTTTCATGGAACCATTAGAAGAATCAGATGATAATTTAGACTATATTTTTGAATATGTCTCAGAAACAGACTTAGAGACTGAGCAATAATGCTACATTTATTACTATAAAAATAACAGAAAAATTTATAAATGCTTTCATAGATACTGGAGCAACACAATGCTTTGCTAGTACAAATATAAAACTTGATTGGAAAAAATTCAAGAAACCGTTAAGAGTTAGAATAGCTGACAAATCAGTACATAAAATTAACCAAAAAGCAGAAATGGTTGAAATATTTATTCAAAATTATAGGTTCATTGTTCCATCCATATGTATGTTAGATTCTGGAATGAATTTTATCATAGGAAATAATTTCTTAAAGCTATATCATCCATTCATTCAAGAATTAACATATATAATTTTAAAAGCTCCACACGATTCTTCAATAAATCAAAAATCAAAACGTATAAAAATACCAACTACTACTATACAATAAATAAAAAATCAAAACGTATAAAAATACAAACTACTACTATAGATAAGATTTTAAAAATTAAAATATTTTCTATATTAGAAACATGTTATTTAAATTTATATATTCAGATAAATATCCCAAAAAATAATCTTGAAATAAAAATAGAAGAACTTTTGAGTGAAATTTACGCCTTTAGATATTAAAAATACAAATAAAGAATTAGTAAGCATTAAATTAAAAGATCCTACAAAGGAAATAAATGTTCCAAATAAAATTCCTTATTTCCAAAGAGATAGAGAGGAGTTCTCATTAGAATGTAAAGATCTTTTGGAAAAATGAATTATAAGATTAAGTAAAAGTCCTCGTGCGGCTCTAGCCTTTTATGTCGAAAACAATAATGAAATTAAATGGGAAAAATGAAGAATGGTAATTAATTATAAGAAGATGAATAAAGCAACTGTTGGTGATGCTCATAAACTTCCGAGAAAAGATTCTATTTTAGAAAAAATCAAAGGAGCAACTTAGTTTTCATCTCTCGATGCAAAATCAGGATATTGGCAACTTCGTTTAGACGAAGAAACAAAGAAATTAACTGCTTTTACTTGCCCAACAAAAGAATCAACAAGTGTGTTGCTCTATGAATGGAATGTTTTACCATTCGGATTAAAACAAGCCCCAGGTATCTATCAAAAATTTATGGAAGAAAATCTAAAAGAGTTAATAAATGAATTTGTTTTAGTTTACATTCATGATATATTAATTTTTACAAAACAGGATAAAGAAGATCATCTTCAAAAATTATTAATAGTATTAGAAAGATGTAAAGAAAAATGATTAGTTCTTAGCAAAAAGAAAGCAAGAATAGCAAAACAAGAAATAGAATTTTTTAGATTAATTCTATCCACTCAAGGAAAGTTAAAACTTCAACCAAATGTTTTAGAAAAGGTAAATTTATTTCCTAATAAAATAAAAGATAGAAAACAATTACAAAGATTTTTAGGGTGTATAAATTATATTTCTGATCAAGGATTTTTAAAGAATGTAACAGAATACACTAAAAACTTATTTCAAAAAATAAGTACTAAAAAAGAATGGAAATGGGAAGAAGAAGATAATATGCAAATTCAAAAAGCCAAAGAATTATGTAAAAAGCTTCCAGAACTTTATATTCCAGAAGAAAACGACTACTTAATAGTAGAAACAGATGCTTCAAACATAACCTAGTCAGGATGTCTAAATGTTAAGAAAGCTATAAAAAGATTGGAACAAGAAAAAGAATCACTAGATTCTAAATATTTCCCAAATGAATTACTTTGCAGGTATATTTCAGGGACATTTACACCAACAGAACAGAGATATACTACTCATGAAAAGGAAACTCTAGTAGCAATTAAAACTCTTAAAAATGGAAAATTGATTTACTACCCAAAGAATTTACATTAAGGACAGATTCAAGTTATCTAACAGGTTTCATACGATATAATTTAAAAGTTGATTATAATCATGGACGATTGGTAAGATGGCTATTATTTTTGTTACAATATCCAATAAAAATTAAATATATCAAGGGTGACAAAAATATTATTGCAGATACATTAATAAGAGATAGCCAAGTTAATGATTAAGGGTAACACTTTCTCTTTAAGCAACACTTTTAGTGATACGTTTTTAAATTAATAACAACCACAAAATAAAAAACGTCTTTATAAAAAGATAAAAATGACAACTTTATCGTAGTAGCTTCCATATTATTATTACCCCACTAATTAAGTTGAATGTCAGGTTACTGTTTTTTTTTTTTTTTTTTTGACATTATTCTCTAATTTTACGGTTAATAGATTAGTATATGTATAAAGCGAAATTTGAATTTACAATACTTACTTAAATAGACTAATAAATTAATTATTAGATCAATTTAAATTAGTGAATCAGCGTTATTGTATTTGTATGAATAAAAACTTTAATTGGGGAGTGCCTTTTATTTTTTGTTGGATCAACCATATATTTTGGTATACTTGGATCAACCATTTTGAAAGTGCTTGTGAAAACACTACTAGAATTTTTGGGCTTATACTATTGGGCCCTTCAGCCTTTATTGATAATTTGAGTGACCAAAACCCAGTTAGGTTCATCTGTACCAGAAATAGCTTGAATAATGTTAAGTTTTGTTCCCCCTCCAAAAAGAAAAATGTTAAGTTTTGTTCATGTTCACTCAATTTATTTATTTATTTATTTCATGATTAATGCTTTGTTGGCTATTAGAAATTTTTGGTTAATAATATAATTAGATAAAAAAAATAAATTTTTTTATTAAATATAAAAAGAATATGTATATTAAACAATATGAACAATGGATATGTGGGATGTTCAATTTAATAGGTATGCAGAAGATTATGTTGATTATTTTTAATTAGATGATTTTTTTTTATTCAATTTACTCATGTACAGTTAACATTAGTTGGATATTCAATTCACTAGGTGTGCGGATGATTATCTAAATATTAAGGTTTAGAAGGTAATTTATGGATGGAGTATTTTTTTACTTTATTGGGTCAATTCTAGAACCAATTATTTACATTACTTAGAAAAGTCATTGTCTACCTAATACTTAGAAAAGTCATTGTCTACCTAATAAATCGTAATAATAATAATAATAGTTAGTCAAAGTTTTATTTTATAGTAACAAGAAGGGGTAAGTATGGTTTTGGTCCCAAAAGTTTAGCGCCAGAATCGAAACCGTCCCTCATCTAATTTTCGATTTAAAATTGTCCTTAACGTTTTTTTCATATTAAAATCGTCATTTTTAATTAAATTTTTTGTTTTATTCCTAAACTACCCCTATTCCTATTTTAATAATAAAAATTATAAAATTAAAAAAAAAACGCGTGTTGGGGGGAGGGGGAAGAAAACGCGTTGGGGGGGGGGTGTGTGGAAGAAAAGGGTATACGAAGGGGGAGGGGAGGGGAGGGGAAGGGAAGGGGGGAGGGGGACGGTGTCGGCGAGCCTCCGTCGTTGCCGCCGTGACTTCGTCGTCACCGCCGCCTCCTCCAGAACTCTGATGATGATGACGACGAAGGGGGAAGGGAAGCCGCAGTCTCGCCGTCCCGCCGCTGTAGCCGCTGCCTCTCTCTTGTCCAGATCAACCGCGACCCTCTCCCCTCCTTCTCTTCTTTCCTGTCTCAGATCTCCTCGAACGCCATGACCTCGTCGTCGCCGCCGCCTCCTCCAGAATTCTGATGATGATGACGATGAAGGGGGAAGGGAAGCTGCCGTCCCGCTGCCGCAGTCTCGCCGTCCCGCCGCTGCAGCCGCTGCCTCTCTCTTGTCCAGATCAACCGCGACCCTCTCCCCTCCTTCTCTTATTCCCTGTCTCAAATCTCCTCGAACCAGAGCTCACCGCCGGCGAGCCTTTTCTGCTTCACCACCACGCAGCAACGTGGAGTCTCCTCTGTTTCACCACCGCCAACGAGCCTCCCTGCTTTCCCTCCCTCAGTCCCTGTCGCAGAAGGAATCAGAGCCACCACTACCTGTTACCCTCCCTCCAGCCCCTTGATTTGATTCTGGGTTAGTTTAGCTGGATTTTAATTTTCTGTTAGTTGATTTTAGGTTATTGAATTGCTGAAAGTTGCTACTGAATTGTTGTTGTTGTTGTTGAATTAGCTTAGGTTATTGAATTTTTGTTAATGGTTAATTGTATACAAGATCCATGGTTGTTGTTCTTCTGCATCTGGTTGTTGCTATTGAAATGGTGGAAAAAAATGGTATTTTTGTCATGTAGAAAAAAAAATTTATTAGAAATGACGATTTTAAAATGAAATGCAACATTAAGGACGATTTTAAATCGAAAATTACAAGAGGGATGATTTCGATTCTGGCGAAAAATTTTTGGGACCAAAACTATTAAACTACTCTTCTACTTTAGCCCATGACAACAATAAAGAAGTATCGTGGCCCACAAATTCAGCCCAACAGAATACAAAAATTCAATTTTAATTTTAGTCTTTATTATCTTATATTTATCTTATCTTTAATTGTTCTTATCTTATCTTTATTTGCTTTTATCTTTCACAGGACAATGCTCTATATATATATTTAGTTTTACCCTCATAGTTTACAATACACTTCAATTCAATACAATTCAATCAACAATTAATAAAAGTTTGCATTCTTTTCTTTTACAATTTTATCATGGTATCAGAGTCATGGTATCCTCCTTGAGGAGGATATATAAGTTATCATCTTTTCGGTAAGAAATCACCATGCTTCTTTTTCAACTTCCTCCCACAATAAATAATCATAGATTTAGTTACATGCATCCAAGTGAAAATTCTACCATAGTTTTAATTATCCTGGTTCTTTACCAGCAATTCCGTCTGCGCCTTCTTCTAGCATTTCATCTGCAACTTCTTCTTCCAGGAGTTTTGTCAGTATTCTGTTTCAGCAGTTCAATCTGCATCTGTTCTAGCAGTTCCATCTACACTCTTATTGCGCTCTACGCGCCATTTGAAGACCACTCTTATTGCGCCATACGCGCCCTCTAAAGATCAATCTTGTTGCGTTTTACACGCTTATTTTTTTATCTTGTTGCGTTTTACACGCTTATTTTTTTATTTTTTTATTTTTTTATTTTTTATTTTTTCATTCTTTTTTTTTTATGAAGATCGGTGCTTGCTCTCTCTCCCTCAAGCACAGCATCTCCTTTTATGTATTTTTGTCGTCGGCAGCTCAAGCTCCGCCGTACGCAATTGTTTAAAGATCGCTGCTCAAGCACAGCATCTCCTTTTATATTTTTGCCGCCGGCAGCTCAAGCTCCGCCGCACGCAGTTTTTGAAGATCGCTGCTCAAGCACAGCATCTCCTTTTATATTTTTGCAGTAGGCAGCTCAAGCTCTGCCGCACGCATCTTCCTCCGCGTCACCACGTCAGACGCGCTTTTCTCAACAATTTCATCGGAACTTATCCAAGTTGTGGATTATTGACATCTTCCATCCACCAGCTTGCGGGGGCGTATTAAACTACTCTTCTACTTTAGCCCATGACAACAATAAAGAAGTATCGTGGCCCACAAATTCAGCCTAACAGAATACAAAAATTCAATTTTAATTTTAGTCTTTATTATCTTATCTTTATCTTATCTTTAATTGTTCTTATCTTATCTTTATTTGCTTTTATCTTTCACAGGACAATGATCTCTATATATATTTAATTTTACCCTCATAGTTTACAATACACTTCAATTCAGTACAATTCAATCAACAATTAATAAAAGTTTGCATTCTTTTCTTTTCCTATTCTTTTACAATTTTATCAAAAACTATACTTAATCCTAACAAGAATATATAGTTAGGGTTTAGTGAAAAAGATTGTGCCACTAGGCCAGTATGCAGTTACTATCATTGTGACAAAAGTGCCCCTTAGCTTAGCTTGTGTTTTCCTATATCACTGTCAAAAATGGTCCTCTCATAAATGTGTAATAGGCTAATAGCTAATATGTTGCTTTCTTTTGGGAAAAAATGCTTTGATAAACAGCATTATTACTCCTCTTAATAATGAAAGTCATCTTAGTACTACTTTTAAAATAGAGAAGGGTCAGCTTATACGATAAGTGTGGCACAAAACAAACGCTTCAAGCCATTTAACACCACATTCTTTTCAAGTAGCTTATCCAAATAAACTATATTGGTTTCTTAAGATATGACCCCTTGACTTGAAGGACCACAGGGTCACATCTGCATGCGTCTCTTCTTTAATTGAATAGAATCAAACCCATGAATTAAAATTAAATCTATATCAATTGCTGAATGACCATATATAATAACCGACGAACTTTAAAAATTGGGTAATACTCATAATATCTCCGATCTTCCAATATACTTATATACATGCATCAAGCTATAATAAAATATCAGTTGTCTATTTAACTTTGGCTCATTACATGTGTCCTGTAACATTATACACATAGGGCCAAAAACATTTCTATCACCAAGATAACTTAATAAGCATAAACGGATGGTTTGCTAGCTATTGGTAATTAACTAACCTATGAGGATGCGTATGCATAATATATAATTTAGTAATTTACATTCTCTACTGGCAAAGTGGCAAGATTTGTTACCTAACATTTATATATATGTGTAATATCTAATTTTATATGTATATTTATATATATGCACCGACCACTCACTTCGAAATGATTTACAAAGGGAAAAGTGACCTGTGAAAATTTGCTTTCTTAAACAATACATTACAATAATTATAAGATAAAAGTTTCATGTTTTGTTTTATATATAAGTAACGTCATGATGATGAAAGTTAAGATATTTTATAAATTAAATAATATGCCCAAGTTCAGAAGATAAACCAAAAGGCGTCACAATTAAAAATACTAATTCAATGGAAGCAATAAATAATATTATACATCCTTAAATTTAACGTTATTGTATTTCCAACCCCGCAGTGGGAAGAGATTTTTTGCGACATACTACTATTAATTTAAGAGTAGGAGGCTATTGTGTTCGTAGTGGAAAGAGATATTTGTGAGTATTAATGGAATATTAAAAGTGACACATACATGTTAAAAATTAGTTGTTATATATATATATATATATATAGTTTAATTTTAAAGAAAAGTTTATGGCAGTAACTTTGTTAAATTCTGACCAGCATGTAACCAGCAAAAAAAAAGTGAGATATTGGATGAAATCTCACACCAATCTCACACTATTAAAATTATCATTGATAGTTATTTGATGGATATAAATCATAAAAATTACTGACTCCCTAACATTCCTCTAATTTTAATGGAGGGATTGTCATGTAATTATATCCATTTTTTTGGATGGTTATACATGTAGTTAATATAAAAAGTAATTAATTTTAAAGAAAATTTTATTTCTCTCTCTTGCGAGATGCTAAAATGATACTCTCTTTTTTCTATTTATAAAATGTACATTTTTCTTCCTTATAACTCTTAAAAAATATTCTCTTTAATCCATTTTAAATTGTTTGTGTTAACTAATGTTAACTTTATCCATTTTTTTAAAAAAAAATATTTTTTACAAAAATATTTTTTAACAAAAATTTGCTTACTCAAATATCCTTTAATAAATTATTTTTTATTAATTAAATTATATTTTTATCAAAATATTTTTTTTAAAATTAATAATTAAATTTTTTTTAAGATACTCTTCAATAATTTTTTTTATTATTAAATTATAATTTTACCAAAATTTTTGATAATAATTATTTTATATTTTATTATTAATTTTTTGATATCAATATATATTATTTTAATATTAAAAAAACTTTAGTAAGATTATTTTTCAATATCAATATATATTAATTGTTATACATATTAACAATGGTAAAATTTTTTTATTTAATGTTAAAATAATATACATTAATATCAAAAAATTAATAGTAAAATATAAAAAAAATTATTAATAAAATTTTGGTAAAATTATAATTTAATAATTAAAAAATTGTTGAATGGTATTTTAAAAAATAGTTTAATTATTAACTTTTTTAAATAATATTTTAGTAAGCAAAATTTAATGATAAAAAATAAAATTTTTGCTAAAGGGTATTTTTGTAAAAAATAATTTTTTTTTTGAAAAATAGATAAAGTTAACATTAGTTAACACAAAAAATTTAAAATAGATTAAAGAAGAGATTTTTTAAAAGTTATAAGGGAGGGAAATGTATATTTTATAAATAGAAGGGAGGAGAGTGTCATTTTAACATCTCGCAGGAGAGAGGAGTGACATTTTCTCTTAATTTTATTGATGTAATGTTACGTAATTAGATGTACAGTACGTCAAAATTAAATTATATATATATATAATTTTTTATGTAATATGAGCAAATAATATATTATTGCTGATATATATAGGGAGAACAAAAATCATATAAATTAAAGGAGAGGAAATTTTTTAAATTTGTTCATTATCATATGAGGAAAATAATAATAGCGCACCATTATTTTCTAAAGTAATTCACTTGACACCGTATATATAGTTATTCTCTTATTAAAAATAACCGGAATTAAATATTTGAAATTTTTAGAAAAAAAAAAAGAAATATAAGGCTTTTAAAATTATATTATTTTTTATAGATGAAGTTCACTTCAATTATATATATATATATATATATATATATATATATATATATATATATAGTTAAAAGAATAAAGATAGTATTTCTTAGCTTCAATTGAAATGTTGGTGAGAGACAAATGTTTTAACTTTTAAGCAAGCTAAAATCCTAAAAGTAGACAACCTAATTAATACGCATATGGTACTCAGATTGAATGAATCTATGTCCGTTTTTGTTCTAGAGAGCGAGAGAGAGAGAGATTAGAGAGAAAGCTAAGGGGGTTGGGGGGATGCATGGGTGATGGTTCATCCATTGAATAAGTGAATCAAGTGGCTTCTTGATTTGTCTTTTCAAACTCCCAAAGGATAATATTTAAATTGAATTATACAATATTTAATTTCTAACAACGTAATATATATATATACCTATCAAGCGCCATTAATAATAAATTATGAGAAATTTTTATATTAGTTATAGCAATTTTTAGTATTTTTGTCATTATTTAATCAATACAAATACTAAATTATATTCAGCAAGTAAATTTTATTAATTTATGCATATAAATTCTAAAAAATAAAATTATATTAATTTATGTGTAAAAATTTTGTCAAATATAGAGTTAAATTATATATTTTTTGTATGTAAAATTTTTATAAAAATAAATATATATAAATTATTATTAGTCAAAACAAAAATAATAATATTTACTGAACATATGACATTACTCATGAATTATAATTACATATAGTTATTTTCTTCTTCTTCTTAACTTTGTTTTTCTCTCGTTCAAGATTAGTATTATCTTTTTTAAGTTTTTATATTTTGTTAAAATGTTTCATTATTTCATGTTCTGCTAAGGATTTTAATGGCACATTCTATATTTAATCTCTTTTGTGAATGAGTTTTTTCTTAAAAGACAAAAACTAAAATTAAAATAATTTGTGGCTGCCATTTTCGCATCCTTGCGCCCCTACCATGTTTGTCCCGTTTGTAATTGTAACATGGCAATAAGTTCATTATTTGTTATACATTTGTAACTGTCGCTAAACAGAGGCAAGCACTGAAGCACCCTCCTCGAATTAAAACAACTTGTCATATAAAAAAAATTAACTAATAATATATACACTAAGCTCTAATCATGTACTTATCTCACGTAAGACCAGAGATGAGATTCTAAACTTGCCAAACCTTATCTCCAATTAAATAAGATTATTTGAGTGGAATACCCCACGCTCACAAACTTTAACTTGTTTTTCTATTGGTTAAATTTGGTTTGCACATGAAGTATCCCCTGGCCAGTTAGTGAGGCTCTGATTGTGTAAGCCAATTCCAAGTTAGTGTTGATATATAATTGGATCTTTTAAATATGGATTAAGTATGATTTTACTTCTTTAAGTATAGGCCGAAATTTTTTTTATTTCGAATTTGTTTTTATATAAAATTATCTTTAGAATTTAATTTAATTTTAAAATTATTTTTTTTATCAAAATTTTAATTTTTATTATTAAATTATTCCTAACTAAAAAAATTATAAAAAAATAAAGAAAAAAAACTGATGAGAAGGGAAAGAGAATCACACAAGGAAGCGAAGGAAAGAAGAAGGGGGAAGGGAAGGTGAGGAGAAGGGAATCATGCGAGAGAGGAAGGGAATCTGCTCATCTTCCTCTCGCCGGTTGCCGCTGCTCGTCGCAGCTTGCCACTGCTCCTCGTAGTTCACCGCTACTTCGCATTCTCGTCGCTGGATTTCGCCGCTACTCCTCTTCCTTGCTAGCTCCTCGCTGCTGGGTTCCAATTCTGTTTTAGATTAAGTTGATTATTCTGCTTTTGTTTTTTATTTTGTTAATTAAGTTGATTATTCTACTTCTGTTTCTTTTGTTAATTGCATTGTTAGATTTGTTGATTTTGTTAATTACACTATTGTTGTTGACTCTAATTCCATTATGATTGATTTCATTATTTTTCTGTTTCTGTTTTACTTCCGATTCTATTCCATTCTTCTACTTTTCTATTTTGATTTGTTGATATCTGTAAGTTAAAATTTTGTTGTTGGTGTTGAAATTATGTTGTTGTTGTTAAAATTTTAGTTGAAATTTTGTTGAAATTCTAGTTAAAGAAAAAGAAAAATAAAAAGAGATTCTCTTGTATGGAGAAGAAGAACTAGGTATTGCTGTGATGGAGAAGAAGAATCGGGTATTTTGATGAAGAAGGAGAAGAGTATTTTAGTTCGAATGACGATTTTAAAACTAAGTTAAACCTTATTAGGGACGATTTTGTATGAAAAAAAAATTGGGACGAAAACAATTTTCGACCTATATCTTAAAAACTAAAATCGTACTTAACCCTTTAAATATTTATTCTATTAGTTAAAATTTATTTATTTAATGAAAAAATAATCACGTCTATTCAAGGTTCTGAAAACCGAACTGGTCATCGAACTGCTCTAACTACTGGTTCACTAGTTCATAGGTTCAACCGGTTTGATCGTGGTTGAACCGAAAAAATCGTTTTATAATAAAATAATAAATAAAATATAAATAAACACATTAAAACATAATTATAGTCTAATATAAATCTTAAAATATCATCCAAATTAAAAGTACTACATAAACCAGAATGTTATAATCTCATTCAAATACAAACTCAAAAGGCAAATAACAAAAACAACCAATCAAACATAAATATAAGATGCCAACATCCAACTGATTCAAGTTTGATAAAAAATTTTACTTACAACAGAAAGCATCAAAGCTGTTGATGGTAATATAGCAGTTCCTCCTGGAACATAAAGACCCACAGAATTAATACTTCTTGCAACTCGCTTGCATTGAACTCCCTGGTATTTTCAGAAGACTCAAAACGAAAATATTGGTGTAACACCCCAAGAATGAACAAACACATAAGCATAATTACAAAATCAAAGGACTTGGCACAAACATAATGGTGAAAATCTACGAATTAGGGGCAGTAATGCACATCTGACTAGAACCAAAATAAATCTTCCACGTATTTTGTATTTTGTATTTAATCTTTCTAGGAATATCTAGCCTTTTCTAAATAAAGTTACAAACAACAATTGTCATAAAAGGACACCACTTAACATATCTTTAAATAATTTATTTTCAACTATTTAAAAAAATTGACGGCTAGAGCTAGCGGCGGCGTGGGTGCGCGACGGAGGCTTCGATGTTCCCACGGTGGCTGTTTAATGGAAGGGAAGGAAGGTTGCGATGGAGGAGAAGGGAGCGAGCTGAGGGACGACGATTGCGGTACGAGGAGGTGGCTGGACGGAGGTGAGGGACGACGAACTCGAGGAGATTGGGAGGAGCCCTGTCGCGTGAGAGAGGTGTTATGACTTCTGGAAGCTTGATCTGGGCTTCAGGATGGAGTGCGATGGAGTTAGGGCTAACTGGAGGTTGAAATGGCAACGTTTGGCTGTTCATTCAAAAAACTGGTCGGATCACGGTTCGATTTGACCGACCTATTTTTGACCGGTTCACCGGTTCAATTCGATTTTGCTGTTTGTCCTTCACGGTTTAACCGGTTCGACCAGTCGGTCCGAACCGATTTTCATAACATTGATTTTAATCATATATCAATAACTATTTTTTTTCTTTTAAAATTTATGTCTCTTTTGTTTTTAGACAATTATTATAATAAAAAAATACCGTTTACCCTCTATTATTTACTAATTTTGCAATAATCCATAATATGTATAGAAAAAAAATGATACGTGCATGTAATCAATGTATTATTCTTATATACATTAAAAATATATATAAAAATCATAGTATACTAAAAAATTTGCATATGCATGATATATAGATGAAGCTAGAAAAATTTGAGATAGATCTATCTATGTGGCCAAAAGCAATTACATGGGACCTTATGAGAACTCGTGTAAGGAACATGGGCAAATGGCCTAATTATATTGGTACCACAACACAAGCCTCTTAACTTGTTCAAATCAAGAAGGTTACATGGCAAAACCATATAATAATAAAATATACTCGCACTCCAAAAATGGGCTCAAAGACAGAGAAGAAGGGCATAACTCAACTATATAAGTTGTCTTATCTTCTAAGTTCTCTCACAATCTCGCATGTGTTGTGTTGGTGGAAGGTTAAGTCATCATTTGGCTTCTTTGACGATTCTCCATGCTGGACCAGTTGGCCACCATTTTTAGTTAGAGTAATCTTAGAGAAATAATATTTAAACTGTTTGAGCTTATTTTTGTTGTTTTCAAACATTATTGGTTTAGTTGTTGCCTACACTGGAAACGACGATAAAAATTGTTTATAGGATATGAATTGAATTCATGCAACTTAATCATTAATGCCAACCACGGATTAGATTCCTCGTTAACCTATCCCTTTTGGCCCCAATCAATTATTTTCGTGATACTATATGTTTATTTTATTTTAATCAAGGCGCTAAATTGATGTTTATTTTGGCCATACCGAAGATGACTAGAGGTTGGTTTATTGGATTTTGTTATTTTTTATAGCTTTTTTAATTGCTCCACTATGTGTGTTGAGCTCCTTTTGATTCAAAAAAAATTTAATATACACACAAAAACTAATAATTGATCGCGTTATCATTATATATAATACAAGTTAAAATATTAAAAAATTTATAATATATATATATATATATATATATGATGAATAATTTTTAGTATGTATGTATTAAATATTTTTTAAAATATAAAATATTCTCACATTTTATTTTGGATGCATACTACTTATATCTTCTTTAATTTGTGTAATATGAAAAACGTTTGAGAGGTCTAATTGAAAAATCTGTTTCTTTTTTTTCTTTTTTTTTTTTTATAAAACTGATATTTATCAAAATTTTATTTATTTTATTAATATGCATTTTTCTCTGGTTACGGCCTGACCCAAGCAGTTTACGGGCTGGCCCGACCCGAGCAGCACTCGGCCCGAACGGTCGGGGGTGAGACGCTCAGATGCCGACCCGGCCACGCGTTCCTGACAGCTTCGTCATAGCTGTGCGAGGGAGGCCTCGAAGAAGGTGGGCCTGTCTCTGCAGGGCCCACCTCTGACATGATATATATGGGGAAGGACCTACTCTTCCCCCAAGGTACGTCACATACCACTCAATCCTTACTCGCCTGCACACTTCACTGATTTGAGCGTCGGAGTGTCTTTGCAGGTGACACCTCCTCTACATCCAAAGAGCTCGGGACCTCGTCTACCCTCAGCCCAGAGACGTACGGGGCAGACGACCTCCCCTTCAACGATCAGGATATCTACCACACCCGTCCGGTATCCGACCTACCGAACATTGGCGCCGTATTTGAGGAAGCAAGTCGTCTGAATGGACGTTGTACTGGGCTCAAGCAGAACAGGCCACGAGACCGAGCGCAGAAGGGAGCCCTCTGTGACTTCCTCTCGTCAGCGCGTGAGGTCCCCTCCGAGACGAACCACACGATCTCCACGATCCTTTGGAGGAACGGGCGACAACAGCGCTAGAATGATCCAAGAGCTGCGACACGGGATGCAGGACTTGGAGCGCAGACTAGCAGACCGGGAACACGACCAGCACACCCTTGAACAAAGCCACTCTCGTTCTCACTTGAGGAGCCACTCCCGACGTACAGCCAGCCCACGGGCTGAATCCGAGAGCACCGGGGAGAGAGGGCGCGCAAGAAGACGCCACAACCCCATCATCTACACCAGGCACGAGAGGCGGCGTACCATGGATCGGGACCGTGAGGACGCCCGTCGGGAGGACGACGAAGCGAGAACAACGAGAACTTGGGGACCCGTGATAATGGGAGCGACCCCATTTCATCGTTCCATCCTCGAAGTCCGGCTGCCAAAACACTTTGACAAGCCAACGGACATGAGGTATGACGGAACGCAAGACCCGCTGGAACACCTCAAGGCCTTTGAGGCCAGGATGAACCTGGAAGGAGTGGAAGACGAGGTAAGGTGCCGCGCTTTCCCGGTCACTCTGGCGGGACCTGCAATACGGTAGTTTAATAACCTCCCGCAGGGCTCAGTGACCGGTTTCGTGGACATAAGCCATGCCTTCTTAGCCCAATTCACGACCAGGATCGCAAAAGCAAAGCACCCAATCAACCTGCTTAGGGTGACTCAGCGACCCGACGAACCGACCAGGAAATACCTAGACAAATTCAACGACGAGTGCCTGGAAATCGACGGGCTGACAGACTCAGTTGCAAGCTTGTGCCTGACAAACAGACTCCTGAACGAGGACTTCAGAAAGCACCTCACCACGAAGCCGATGTGGACCATGTAGGAGATCCAATGTGTAGCCAAGGAGTACATCAACGATGAAGAAGTAAGCCAAGTCGTGGCTGCCAACAAACGGCAGCCCTCCTACAACCAGGACCGGCACCGCGGGAGCAGAGAAGGACAAAAGGAACACGCCAGGGACGGCGGTCCGAGCAAGGCACCCAGACCGTTTCCTCGGGTCGGGAAGTTCACCGATTACACTCCCCTCACAGCACCAATCATAGAGGTTTATCAACAAATCGCCGAAAAGGGGATCTTGTCGAAACCCCAACCACTGAAGGAACGAATAGGGGGAAATCGAAGCCTTTACTGTGACTACCACAAAGGCTATGGGCACAAAACAAGGATTGCTTCAACCTGAATGACGCATTGGAACAAGCGATCAGGGACGGAAAACTAGCTGAATTCTCCCACCTCATTAGAGAGCCGAGATGACGGAATCGCGACCATGACGGCGAGGACAGGACCCGGGCAGCCAAGCGACGCCAAGAACCGGAGGAAGACGACCGAGGCCTCACCATAGTGAATGTGGTAACAGCTAGGAACGCGGCACCGAGGTCAAGGTTGGCACAAAGGAAAGACGCCAAAATCCTGGCGGTCTCCTCGTCCTCTGCGCGAGGCACGAGAAAGCTCCCACCCATTTTGTTCGAACCGAAAGATCAGTGGTTTGACGAAGTCGGAGAAATCCCTCCCATGGTCATAACGGCTAGAGTAGGAACCAGTCTCGTCAAACGAATCCTTGTAGATACGGGGGCAGACTCGAACATCATGTTCCGCAATGTGTTCGATGCCTTAGGCCTAAGGGACGCTGACCTACAGACTCACCAGCACGGCGTTGTAGGACTCGGCGACCGTTTCATCAAGCCGGATGGCATAATCACCCTACCGACCTCATTGGGACAAGGCCAAGGGAGAAGAACGATAATGGCCGAGTTCGTGATCCTACGAGACTCCACCGCTTACAACATCATCCTGGGGAGAAAGACAATCAACGACCTAGGAGGAGTCATCAGCACAAGGATGTTGGTAATGAAGTTCATAACTGAAGAAGGGTCAGTAGGGTCTGTGAGGGGAGACCTGGAAACGGCAGTCGCTTGCGACAACGCCAGTCTCTCGTTAAGAAAGAAGTCTAAAGAGGCATCGGGAGTATTTCTCGCCGACCTGGATGCCAGAGTTGATGACAAACCTAAACCCGAGCCCGAAGGGGACCTGGAAAAGTTTAGGGTCAAGAACTCGGAGGAAAAATTCACATTCGTGAATAGGAACCTCCCCCATGAGTTGAAAGAACCTTTGATGGAAGTGATCAGAGCCAATGGCGATTTGTGCCTGGACACCTGCCGACATGCCGGGTATAGACTCCGGTCTCATGTCACACCACCTAGCCATCAGGCCGGAAGCCAAACCAGTGGCTCAAAGGAGGAGAAAAATGTCTCAGAAAAGGGCACAGGAAGTGACCAGACAGACGGCCAGCCTCCTCGAAGCGGGGTTCACCCGGGAGCTGGACTATTCGACCTGGCTATCAAATGTGGTCCTGGTAAGAAAGCACAATGGGAAATGGAGGATGTGTGTGGACTACTCCGATCTCAATAAAGCATGCCCTAAGGACTGCTACCCCTTCCCCAACATTGACGCACTCGTCGACGCGGCTGCGGGATACCGATATCTGAGTTTTATGGATGCCTACCCGGCTACAATCAGATACCGATGCACCGGCCAGACGAGGATAAAACGGCGTTCATAACGCCAGGGGGGACCTACTGCTACAGGGTGATGCCGTTTGGCCTGAAGAATGCGGGGGCAACGTACCAGAGGCTGATGAACAAAATATTCAGCGACCTCATCGGCAAGACGGTGGAAGTCTACGTGGATGATATCCTCGCAAAGACCACCCGGCCTGACGATCTCATAAGCGACCTGGAGAACATGTTCGCATTCCTCCGACAACACGGCATGAGGCTCAACCCGCTTAAGTGCGCCTTTGCCATGGAGGCTGGAAAGTTCCTGGGATTCATGATAACCCAGAGGGGAGTGGAGGCCAACCCTGAAAAGTGCCAAGCAATACTCCAGACGAGGAGCCCGGGCTGCATCAAAGACGTTCAGCGGCTCACGGGAAGGCTCACCGCGTTGTCCCGTTTCCTTGGTGCATCGGCAGCAAAGGCCCTACCCTTTTTCGGTTTGATGAAGAAGGGAATAGCATTTGAATGGACCCCTACGTGCGAAGAAGCTTTCAACCACTTCAAAGAGATTCTAGCAGCACCCCCGATGCTCGGGAAGCCGAAAGTCGGAGAACCACTCTACCTGTACCTAGCCATAACAGAGAGGGCGCTTGCAGCGGTGTTAGTGCGGGAAGAAGGAAAGGCCCAGCAACCAATCTACTTTGTGAGTAGAGCACTGCAAGGGGCAGAACTTAGATACAGCAAGCTGGAGAAGCTGGCACTGGCACTCCTGGTCTCCTCCCGCCGACTACGACAGTACTTCCAAAGTCACCAGGTGGTCGTGAGAACGGATCAGGGGATTCGTCAGGTGCTCCAAAAACCTGATCTGGCGGGAAGGATGATGACCTGGGCCATCGAATTGTCCCAATACGACTTAAGCTACGAGCCCCGACATGCGATCAAGGCGCAAGCAATGGCAGACTTCCTGGTGGAAGTAACCGGGAGCCCAACCGAAGTCGCGGACACACGGCGGAAGCTCCATGTAGACGGAGCCTCCAACCAGACGTCTGGGGGCACCGGAATCATCCTAGAAAGCCCGGCCGGAGTCATCTACGAACAATCAGTTAAGTTCGAGTTCCCCGTATCAAACAACCAAGCAGAATACGAAGCCCTCCTGGGAGGCTTGGTTCTAGCTCGGGAAGTCGGGACAATGAGGCTAGAAGTGTGAAGCGACTCGCAGGTCGTCACCGCGCAGGTAAATGGAAGCTACCAAGCCAAAGACTCGCTGCTGCAGAAATACTTAGAAAGGGTCAAGGAACTGAGCAAACAATATGAGGAGGTCGCGGTCCAACACGTTCCAAGGGAAAGGAACACACGGGCAGACCTCCTATCCAAGCTGGCAAGCACAAAACCTGGAACCGACAACCGCTCCCTCATTAAGGCATCACGAAAGAGCCGGCAGTTGCCCTCCACCTGACCAAAATAAGCCCTTCTTTGATGGACCCATCACCGACTTCTTGGAAAACGGCAAACTCCCTGAGGACGAGAAGGAAGCCAAAGCGGTAAGAAGGGAGGCCGCCAAATACACGGTCATACAGGACCAGCTATTCAAAAAGGGACTCAGCCAACCTTTGCTGAAGTGCTTACACCCCGACCAGACGGACTACGTACTCAGAGAAGTCCACGAGGGGTGCTGCGGTCATCATATTGGGGGCAAAGCCCTAGCAAGGAAGCTCATCCGAGCTGGATACTACTGGCCAACAATGATGAATGACTCCAAGGAGTTCGTAAAAAAATGCGCGAAGTGTCAACAAAACGCCAACTTTCACAGAGCGCCAGCTTCCGAGCTGAGTCTACTGACGTCTACTCGACCTTTCGCGCAATGGGGAGTCGACCTTTTGGGACCCTTCCCAGTTGGCCCGGGGCAGGTCAAGTACCTCATAGTTGCCATCGACTACTACACCAAATGGATAGAGGCTGAGCCGCTGGCCAGCATATCCTCATCCAATTGTAGGAAGTTCATGTGGAGGCAGGTGATAACCCGTTTCGGCATCCCGGAGATCGTCATCTCGGATAATGGGACGCAATTCACTGACAAGAAGTTCGCGGAGTTTCTCACCGGCTTGGGGATAAAACAGAAGTTCTTCTCGGTTGAACATCCCCATACAAACGGACAAGTGGAGTCCGCAAATAAGATCATCTTACTAGGTCTCAAGAAGCGTTTAGATAGCAAAAAAGGGGCATGGGCCGACGAGCTCGCCTCGGTACTCTGGTCCTACCGAACAACTGAGCAGAGCTCCACAGGGGAAACCCCCTTTCACCTAACGTACGGGGTCGATGCGGTGATACCCGTGGAGATCGGCGAGCCGAGCCCGCGGCTACTTCTCGCGGAGGTAGAAGAAGCGGTGGACAAAGACCTGGTAGACGAGGTCAGAGAGATGGCCCACTTGGCAGAGGTAGCACTGAAACAAAGAATAGCCCTACGATACAATACCAAGGTCCTCAAAAGGGAGTTTGAGAAAAGAGACCTCGTCCTGCGACGCAACGATGTCGGGCTACTGACCCCAGGAGAAGGAAAGCTGGCGACAAACTGGGAAGGCCCCTACAGAATCAAAGAAGTGCTTGGCAAAGGCGCCTACAAGCTGGAAAGACTCGACGGCAAAGAAATCCCGAGAACATGAAATGCAGGTAACCTGAGGAGGTTCTATTCATAGCTTGGGCACACCGTCCAAGCGACTTGACGAGCTAGATAAATGTTTTCATCAAATGTTAATTTCCAGTGATTTACTTTTATCAAATGCCTACCGTGTTCATGAACTTGTTTAACTGACGATTAATGTTTACTTATCTGAATTCTCCCATCTACCATTCCCCAATGTGTACCCCACACAATCGCGTTCTTCAAACGGCAATCCGGGACTGATCACCCCGGGAGCCAATCGAGTCATAGCCATAACAAACGGCCGTGACAATAAGACCAAGATGGTCTCAACCGTGTTACCAACATAAAACGGCAAAACGGACACAAGCAATAAGTCCACACCGAAAAAATGGTAACAAAACAAAATGCGACTAAACGAAGCAAGATAAAGGCGATAAATGCTAGTCGACCAGGCAACCCTTAAGATATAAAAAGTTTTAACAAGTGTTCCCAACAAAATAAAAAAATCTAGGCAAAAAACAGAAGGCGCAAGAACTCATTTCTTCGGCAAATCGACGATCTTGCCATCCTTGATCGTCTTGAAAACCCCAATCGCTGATGTGTCGAAGTCGGGAGCCACAATCTTCACCTGAGCCTTGAGAGCCTCCTTAGTCATGAAGATCGCGTTCTTCCCTTGTTCTTTGGTCGCCTTGTGCTTTCTCTTAAGCTCTTCGACTTCGGCCTGGGCAGCCTTAGCCGACGAAACGGCCTGGTCACGCTCCTCCTCCATAGCGACCACCCGACCTTGCGCGGTGCTAAGTTGGCTCTCCAGAGTCATCTTCCGCTCGGTTAAACGGGAGACGGTGGCATCGGAGACCTTCATTTTTTCCTCAAAGGACGCAGCCTTCTCCTCGGCATCCTTGCGCCCCTTCTCTGCCGCGGATAGTCGTTCCGTTCCATCACAGTCAGAGTTCCTTCCGGGCTGGAGGATGCCCTCTTCCTCTTGGGAGTAGGGACAAGCTTCAGATCATCAAACTCCCGATGGGTAGAGGACGACTGACCAATACCAGCCGTCTCTTTGAGAATAGGAGAAGCCTTTGTCCCGGCAGAATTCTTGTCAGACATCTCGGCGTCCCGAGGCGAAGGTACCCGATCCTCCCTCTCCTCGGTAGGGTCCCCCGACTCCCCGACAACCTTCTCGTCAGCCTTCTCCTCATCGCTATCCTCCAAGAAGGTCTTGACTAAACCTTCAAGCCCGGTTACCGAAGCAGACATCTCCACTACAACAGAGAAACAAATACGTCAGTCGTGAAGACGGCAAGAGTAAATTAAATGATAAACAATACAAAAGTACAAGACAAAACAGCTCACAGATATAACTCCTGGCGGCCTCCCGTTCACCCATAAGGAGGTGGGGGTCCACATGGTTCTTTCCAAAAATCGCAAACAACACGTCGGCAATTCTCTTATTTACAAGGGACATCCCCTTGTAGGTCACCTTAATGAAGGTGTTAGACCCCGCCCCGAAACTCCAATACGTCGGGATGAGGCGTTCTCCCTCTAGCGACAACCAAAAGGGATGGCGACCTTTGATGGGACGAACCTTGAAATACTTGTCCTTGAACCCATGATAGGAGTCCTCGAACAAGCCAAATATCCTCCGATCTTGGGCAGATCGGAAAGACAGGAACCCTTTCTTCGCTTTCCCCTGCTTGGAAGGGTTAGTAAGGTTGAAGAAGAAGAGAAAGACATCCACCGACACTGGCAGCTCGAGATATTCACAAACCATCTCGAAACAGCGGATAGAAGCCCAGCTGTTCGGATGAAGCTGCGACGGCGACTCGGATATCCGATTAAGAAGCAACATCTGGAAGTCGGAAAACGGTATGCGAACGCCCACCTGGGTGAACATGGCTTTGTAAAACCAAATCCAGTCGGCAACCCGGGGGGAGTGAAAATTAATCTCATATAGCCGCTCATGGGAGGCAGGGACGAAGACGTCATAATTGGCCTCCTCGTCCGTCCCCCCGCACAGATACTCGGCTTGCCGGAATTCCGTCAACTCCTCCAGGTCTATCTGATTCGGCGAGTCCTTCACATCGGAGGTCACCCAGGCGTAGGGGTCGTAGTTCGCGACGGAAGGAGAAGCCCGGAAAACGATGCGAGGCATACCTACAGTGGGGGTACCACTCCGTTAGTCTATGAGGTCGGGAGTCCAGGAAAAACCCAGAAACTATGTCCATCCTATTCAACAATTAAGATCAAGCATGACTAAAGTTATCTATCATGCAAGCTACCTAAAAGCCTACCCTGGAATGGTACCCCTCCCCTAACGCATCTACTTGGCACTAGAAAGCCATCTAGCAACAAAGATCAAACAAAAACAGCAAGAACATGGAGCAAATGCAAGCAGCAAACGTACGACAATGAGGCGGAAAAGAAAAAGGATCAAAGATTACCTGAATCGGTTGCGAAAGCTAAGAAGGAAGAAGGAAAGATGCACGGAGATGCTAGAATGAAGCTCTGAGATTTTCTGAGTGAAGAAGAAGGAGATAGTAGGAGCAAGAATGTAAAGGGAAAGATAAAAGCAAAAACTGTTTAAAACTGCCACCCAGGAAGCGCGAAAGACCTGGGGGCAAAATAGTCTTTGCATACGGGGTTTTTCAGCCCATTATAAGCATTAAATACCCTGCGCGAAGAACGAGGTGACAAACGGTCGTTCCAACAACGAACAGACACGCGCACAAGAGGCACGTCCACCCCACAGACGGCCGACCTGACGACAACACACGAGAAGGGAGATGACGCGCCACCAACAATCCTCACGGTCGTTGCTGGCGCGTCGGGGACACTGTTACGGCCTGGCCCAAGCAGTTTACGGGCCGGCCCGACCCGAGCAGCACCTGACCCGAACGGTCGGGGGGTGAGACGCTCAGATGCCGACCCGGACACGCGTCCCTGACACGCGTCCCTAACAGCTTCGCCACAGCTGTGCGAGGGAGGCCTCGAAGAAGGTGGGCCTGTCCCTGCAGGGCCCACCTCTGACACGATATATATGGGGAAGGACCTACCCTTCCCCCAAGGTACGTCACATACCACTCAATCCTTACTCGCCTGCACACTTCACTGACTTGAGCGTCGGAGTGTTTTTGCAGGTGACACCCCCTCTACATCCAAAGAGTTCGGGACCTCGTCTACCCTCAGCCCAGAGACGTACGGGGCAGACGACCTCCCCTTCAATGATCAGGATATCTACCCCACCCGTCTGGTATCCGACCTACCGAACATCATCAATTTTTTTATTTTTTTTATTTATATAACTACTGAATTACAATATTATTAAATCATGAGTTGTAATAAAATATTAAAAAAAAAGAGAGTAATATTTATTGTTTTTATATAATTATGTTTAAAATTTCAGGTTATCGTAATTCCTAAATGTATATGAAAAAGATAAAGTAATAGTTTCATCACTTTCATGCACAGAACAAAAACTATTAAATCAACATAATAACATAATAACAAAAGGAAAACCTAATACACTAATTAACTAAAAATAAAAGTAAAAAAAAAAAGTCTTCATCAAGTCTACTTTAATATGTGATGGCTTCAATTAATCAATTACAGCAGTGCCAAATAATTCCTATGGTTACTTTGGTGGGTTGATTGTACATGATGAAGGAATTGCAATTTTATTTGTTAGAAATGATGATCATTGTTTTGTATTTGAAAAATCCAAAAAATGTGAAAGAGAGTTCGAGGGAATAAGAAAGGTTGGTACGAAAAGAAATTAAATAAAAAAAATGTTAATCACCAGTAAGAAACATACATTTTTAATAAGATATGAAAAATTTTAACACATGTCAATTTTATATAGTTAACTAGGAAGACTCTGATCATTTCTCTTATCTTGAAAAGTGAAAACACATTCTTAAACTTCAGGATTATAAGAGAGTCATTAGGCATTTATATTTGTTCAAATAACTATATGAAACAAGAAAAATGTGTTACAAAATGAACATTCCCTTTAAACTGATTTTGGGTTCACCAAAGATCGAATACTTGACCTTTCGAATCCAAAGCTCTAATATCATGTCATGATATCACTCATCCCAAAAATTTCAGCTGATGATAAAAAGTAACATTAACAGTTATATATCTAATATTCTCTAATTCTTCATTGTACAGTTATATATCACTCATCCCAAAAATTTCAACTGATGATAAAAAGTAACATTAACAGTTATATATCTAATATTTCCTAATTCTTCATTGTACACATTGTACAAATATTTTATTAGCTCCTCATATTTTTCCTTAGTTTAATTGCTTAAATACAATGCCTCCTCTTTTCATCATTGGCCATTCATACACATGACTATGGAGGACTTAGATCGATTTTCCTCCCACCTTTTTTTATCTAACTTCTTTCCTTAAAATTCGAATAAGGCACACCACTAAATATGTAACTACATCTTGATATGAAATATGTACTCAATAGTGTTTTGGTTCACAAAAACATGACTTGTGAATGATTGAGGAGGCAGCAGTCGGTGGACCTTGACAAAAGAAGGGCATAGATAGGGATGTATTCATGTATACATCACTCAAACAAAAAAATTACTGAATTTAGGTGGCAGGTGCTTATTAAGGGTTGAGAAAATTAAATCATTCTAAACGCGGTTGTCGTCTGGTCCGGTGTCACATTTGAATAATTTGTTGCTAGGTCTACTGTTTCCCACGTTTTAGGAAAAACCCTTCCCATATTATTAATTTATATTAATATTAATCTCACTCTATAAACATACATAAACTATAAGATGGAAACTCACCTATAGTCGACTTAAATTATTTTTAGATGGATGACACGTGTTACTATTTGATTTTAAAAAAATTAGTTTATTTTATATAAATAATTTAATTAAAAAACTAATTGATATAGCTATAATGTTAGATTTTTTATCGTTTTTATTTTAAAAATAAATTGACTAATTTAAATTGAAAAATTGTAGTTAATTGTTTACTATATACTTTTTTTTAACCAAAATTATAATTAAAATTATTAAAAAAATAAAATTATTTAGTATATTAGACCAACTCAATGTTAATAAAATTTTTTTATTTCTATTATAAAATATAAAAAAAATTAATTCTCAAAAGAAAAATCATGTTATTTTTTAAGATTTAAAATTTTTTTATTGTATTTTTTAGGATTTAAACCCATGGAGTTAAGTATTATTCATGTTAAATTGTTAGGCATGTAAAAACCGTGGAATGACAAGAAAACCAAACAACTAGGCCATGCTCGACGGACTCCGTTTCCGGCCGGCACGGCGACAGCCAAGTTGGCTCCACTCTCCACAACACTCCACGTCCAACTTCCTTCCGCAGTTTCTTAACGTCCTTAAACTGTTACTAATAATATGAATATATGATAATTGCCACACACGCGTCCACCCAAAATTAAACATGACCGGAAAACTCTCCCGTCCCAATCCAAATCCGCATTATGCGCCCCTCCACCAATACCGGTTTCACTAACCCTTAATCCCAGTCTCCCACCATAACCGGCTACATCCCGTTACTAACCACTTCTAACTAAACTAGCTCCTTTTCTTTCTTTTTAATTTATAATAATTATAATTATTCGGCATATAAATTGGGAGAGAGGGTGCTGCTTGGTTCTTCGTAACAACAATCATTCCCATTTAACATTTGGATCCGTTCGCTGCCCCGGCGTAATTACAATTGTACCCTTACATGTTATGATATCTCCGGGTCGGCGTGCACCACAGAGCCGAAGCTCTTCCATAGCTCTCGGCTTCCCATGCCTCAGATACGTTAGGTACCGCCGTCTGAGGTAATCCAATTATCCAAAAAAAAAAAAAAACACCACATAGCCCTCTCTTTTAATTTGTGTATATATATTTCCTTCTTCTTTCTTTGAGGGGCTGTGATTCGATACGGTAATCACCATGCCGAGTCACAAGAGCAACCGTAGTGGCCAGATCGACACTCACCGGAAGAATAGGTTGTCCAATAAATCCTCATCGTTCCACAGCCACAACGCCATGACTCAAGCCGCCGCCGAACTCCGCCGCCCGAGGACCTTGCCGGACCTAATTTCATACCGGAACGCTGCTGTGGTGTCACCGGAGGTTCCGCCGCGTCAACCGCCGAAGATTCTCCTCAAGGTGACGTTGCTAGGGAGCGTAGCGCCGGTTCAGCTCCTTATGAGGCCTGAATCCACCGTCGGCGATCTGATATCCGCTGCTGTCAGCCAGTTCGTGAGGGAAGGCCGACGTCCGGTCTTGCCGACCGATGAACCATCCGGCTTCAACCTTCATTACTCTCAGTTTAGCTTAGAAAGTGAGCCTCATCATCAATCTTATGATTTCCATGATTAATTATATTATAATCCTTAATTAATTAGTAGTATTAGGTTAATTTGATTGATTTATTGTACTTTGGTTGGAAATTGATTTCGGTGATTTTGGTTGTTTTATGAAGGTTTGAATAGGGAGGGCAAGCTGATAGAACTTGGATCTAGGAGCTTCTTTTTGTGTCCGAGAAAGGTGACTCAGGGTGGCGCTGCCGTGGAAGGAGGTGTGACGAAGACGTATGCGTCGTGCGCCGAGGAGGCCGGAAAAGTGAGGGAAGTTAACGGTGGTGGTGCCTTTGGTTGGTTCAAGCTCATGCATTTCATGCTGTGATAGACGATATATATATGATCCTATCCGCATGAAGACATGGAAACAAAATTATATATCTATATATGAATATATTCTTGGTTAGTTGCCGTTCGGATACTTTATTGTTTTGAAAATTGATCAATCCACCACCTTTTTTTTTTTTTTTTTTCAAGAATGAATGGCAGGTTAAAAGTATTATTAGTTGCATTTACAAATGTATATAGGTCGTTATTGAGTGAGTAGAGAGTTTGAGCTTAGGTCCTGACTATGCAAATCCAAAATAGAAAAATTGTATTAGTCTTGGCACGTTTGCATATGTGATTATTTTCGGGTATATCTCATATATGCATATTGTAAAGCAAATGTGACTAGATGGAATAGTTAGTATGATATATACTATTGTAATATGCAATCATACCAAGGAATTCGTAGTAATAATTGATGTATACTTGGAAAAAACAATATTGTAATAGTAAAATATCACATCACAGATCAAAGAGTGTTGAACTAAATAATTTGCTTAAACAGTAAGATCTTTTTCTTATCAACGACTTTATGAAAAACTTAAGAGCTTTACTAACCAATAGCATAATAGCTTCAGCAGTTGAGTACAAGAGGCTACACCATTCGGATAACTTAGCTTATCAAGTGGAAGTAATCAAATTATAACAATTTATTGAGAGAACAACATTTTTGGATTGAATAATAAAGATATTTCCGTGAAGTCATCAAAGACATGAACAATTAAGAAGTTTTGATAATTAATACATGGAACTAGATAGTAAAGACAAAGTTAAGAATAAACAGCACAGGTGCCCAAAACTAAGATATCCATGACAAAATATAGAACAGATACTCCCTTCATTTTTTTCAGCGTGTTAAAAGAATGGAGGATTTTGTTTTTTATAAGTTTAATAATTCCTGTAATGCATGAGATAAAATAAAATTTATAATTTGATAAATTAAAATTATTGTATTAATTATATAAATTATAACTTTTTAAATATAAGAAATAATATATAGAATAGATATATAACTAGGGATGTATATGGACGGAAGATGCGTCCCTATTTTCCGTCTCTATCCTCGATTTTTGTTGTCGGTCTTATTTTTTGCGGGACCTATTTTCTATTATCTTATTTTTTGCGGGACCCATTTTTTATTTCTCTTAATAGTTCTGACTAATTAATTTTTAGACGAGTAGAATTGTAATAAAATTTTATACAAAAACATTTGACGTGCTATGGGGACGTGACGGTGAGGCAGAAGCAAAACATAAAGTGGATGAGGTGGGGGACGCGACAATGAAAGCAGAAAACAGCGCGGTGATAGTGCGGTAAAAAGGGAAAACGCGATACCGATAACTGCATAGAGATTGGATGGAATATAGACGATACTAAAAATTTCTAAATTGAAGAAGGATTATACAAATGAACGAAGATTAGAAATTTAAAATATATATATATATATATATATATATATATATATATATATATATATATATCATGTGAAATGATTAAAAAATATATATGAGATATAAATTAGGGCAATTTACCCAAATAAATAAAGTAGGTGAAATCTTTACTCAAATACACAAAACAGAAACATATTATGTGCATGTGCAATTTCCATTTTCTATGTAATCCGTGAGAAGCAACTACGGTTTCTAACTTCTACGTAAACCGTGGCTGCCAGTGACGGATTATGAATGGTTTGTGTTGTGTGTAAACTGTGGCAAGTGGCAACGGATTATGAAGGGAAGAATGAAGGCATAAACCGTGGCAGGCTCCCACGGTTTATGAAGATGGTGCAGTAAACGTAAACCTCTCTAGCCTTCCACGGTTTATGTGTTAGGGACTATAAATACATAATCCGCTGAAGCTCTTCACGGATCATTTGTGTCACAAACAAAATTTTGAAGGTTGTTGGTTTCAGAGAATTTGGGGAAAGCTTTGAAGGTTTCAAAGAGGTTTGGGTGATGGGACCATGGAGGATGAGGATCGCTTGTACGGATTAAATGGCGTTGCTCACGTGGCTGGATACATCGACGAAGAGGTTAGTTATTATTATTATTATTATTATTATTATTATTATTATTATTTATATAAATATTGATATTATTATGGTTGTTGTTAGTAAAAATATTTTATTATTTTTATTTTTATTGTTATTCTTATTAATATTATTTATATAAATATTGATATTATTATGGTTATTGATAGTAAAAATATTTTATTACTTTTATTTTTATTGTTATTATGAGTGCATAGTATTAGTAGTTTCATTGCTAATATTATTATTGTTGTTACCTTTATGACAATAGTAGTTATTATTGTTACTCTTATTTTTTGTTAGTGTTGGGAGCGTTTAGTATTATAATTACTGTTATTGTTAGTAGAGTTATTCTTGTTGGTGTTGTTATTGTTCCATTTTGCTTCGTGATTGTTATTGTTATAACAAGAGAATCAACAAAATCAATGTGAGGATTCTAGTAATTTTTTATAAATTATGTTTGATGTTATTAGTAATGGTCGTATGTTGAGGGATTTTGTTACCCACATTTTGCAGCCTACTAAGGTTATTAGCGACGTTAGGAGACAACAGAATATGCCCTTACACGACCGGATTATACCCTATCTGGAGACCGCGTGCTTGTATCATTTGGCTAGGCTGAACAATGAGTGGTTCTGGGTTGATGAGCCTCTCCTTAGTGCATTTATTGAGCGGTGGCGTCCTGAGACCCACACCTTCCATATGCCCTTTGGTGATGAGTGCACTATTACTTTGCAAGATGTGGCATATTAGCTGGGTTTGTCGATCGATGGTGAGCCTGTTAGTGGGTGCCTGATTGAGTTTGAGAATCTGATGGAGCACGGTAGACCAGCATGGGTGTGGTTCCGCAAGTTGTTCGGGGAGTTACCTTCGCAAAGTAAAGTAAAGCAGATGACAGTGTGCTACACATAGTTCCATGAGAGGTTCCGGGTTCTCGCAGCAGATGCTAGCGATGAGACCGTGCGTATATACGCTCGTGCCTATATTCTGATGCTGTTGTCCTCTCAGCTGTTTGCGGACAAGAATGCAAACCGGGTCCACCTTCGCTGGTTGCCTTATTTGGCATCGTTGGACGACTTGGGCAGATATAGCTGGGGCTCGGCTGCACTGGCCTGGTTGTATAGATGTCTTTGTCGTGGGACAAACAGAAACGTTGTTAACTTGGTCGGGCATTGTTGATTGTACCCCTAGCATCCAACGTGGCAACTCCACGTACGACTCTTCCCAATCTCCATATATTTGTGCCACTACCTTCTGCTTGGCCATCCAAACCTTCCTGTAACTAGGCCTGAAATCGTAATCGGCTTCTGTAGCTTGTTGCAATACCTTTACCGTAACCGCAGCATCTGCCCTAACCAATGGAAGAATCTTCGCACAGATAACGTGGTAATCCAGCTGACGATGATCACTGGAAATAGAGGTTGCCAAGTATGTGTGTGGCCCGTTGTACCTCCTAACCTCCCAAGTGCCCTTTCGTGCAAGCAGCGCTACGCGAATCAACCAAGTACAACCCTTGCCGAATTCCTTACATTTTCCATGATACTTCAGATGATCTGATTTGATCACTCTGTACTCAACACCTCGCCGGATGCTATAGTCCTTCACACTCAACACAGCCTCATCTTTATTCTGGAATGATTGCCCAATCTGAAATTCTGTAGAAGAGCCCCCGACTGTGTTACCACCGTCCTCCTGTTGGCCCAGAGCCTCAAAGTTTAGTGTGGAGAAGTGTAGAGGGTACTGTTGAGAAGCAGAACTTGAAGGCCGATGCTGCACATGTGGATTGGCACCTGTGTCATCGTCGCTGTCCCCTATGATATCAACAGGCTCCTGGTCAGAGTCATCGTCACACATTGCATTCTCTACTCGATCAGGTTCACCATCCCCTTCCCCATCCCCTTCCATATAAGGTAACAGGCCACCACCGGTGCCCACAACGTAAGCCTGCTCAAAGACTCCTGCATTCTCCAAAAGTACAGAACCAACAACCTCCGTTCGGTCTAAATCAGCCGCGAATGAAGGGGATGCTACTGGCGGAAGATACGGTCTGATCGCAGGCATCGAACTAGACGCACCTCCCGCGGCAGTCGAGCTAGGAACTGGAGTGGATGCCCCAGAACTATCGACACTGACCTCCAACTTCGCGAACAACTCGTGGATTCTGATCTCCGGAAAACTCCTTACACAATGGAACAAAACCCTAATATCTTCATCAGTCGCTAGCACAAAGGTATCATACTTAACACCGGTCGAGACAACTGCGATGGGAATCTTGTAGAATAGTTTCTTCACCCACTTGCTACCAAACACGCCAAGCTTCTGCAAGATGCTGTTTTTCAAATCTGACAAAGTGCTTGACGAACTGATGAAAACACTCAGTGGTCCTCTGTCAGTGAACTTCACCCCATAGGTTTTGCTTTTTTTAATTTTCCCAGAGCAATGCACTAAGGCAAGAAAACTCTCTTCCTCACTTGACATTGGGAGAATGATCTCTTATGGAGATTGAATCTCACCCTCATATATATAGAGTTTCTATCATTGTAAACCGTGGGAACCTACAGAGTTTTATGGCCATAATTAATCCTTCATAAACCGTTGTAGCCCACAACGGTTTATCACCATCTCGCCATCTTCATAAACCGTGGGAGCCTGCCACGGTTTATGCCTTCATTCTTCCCTTCATAATCTGTTGCCACTTGCCACGGTTTACACACAACACAAACCATTCATAATCCGTCCCTGGCAGCCACACGATTTACGTAGAAGTTAGAAATCGTGGTTGCTTCCCACGGATTAATAGAAAATGGAAATTGCACATGCACGTAACATGTTTCTGTTTTGTGTATTTGAGTAAAGATTTCACCTACTTTATTTATTTGGGTAAATTGCCCTATAAATTAATAAAGACATTTAAATAAATTTATGAATTTTGAAATTAGCGAGTGAAATTTTTTCTTGAATTCCCGCACTTACCTAAAAAACATTTTGCTCCCGGTCCTGTCTCTGAAAAATTTTTTCCACAGCTGGATTTTTGTTTGGAATGCGAAAATCTCTATGCCTCAAAAAGTTTCACCATTCTTATATGAATTTGGATTTTTTAAATTTTAAATTTGTACTTTAGAGGATAAAGTATGATCTTCTATCCTTAAATGATTTTTCTCTCATAATTATTTTTGGTCCCACCTATAAAATAAATAGTGAGAGATCACATTTTATTCTCTAAAGTAAAATTCAAATTTTAGAGAATCCAAATCCTTCCTATATATAATCACTTGACCAATAGAAAACTACAATAGCGCCGTGCTACGATAAATTTATTATTTGTAACCTATTGTTAAAAATAATGATTCGATGCTTATTCTTTTTTGGGCAAGTAGGGATTGAAAAAAAAAATTTTTTTTTCTTACAAAATCGTCCTTAAAGTTTAACTTGATTTTAAAATCGTCTTTTTGGACCAAAATATCCTTCCCCTTCTTCTCTAAAATCCTCATTTTCTATTATTCCTTTTCTTTTTCTCCATCTCATAAGCAGAACCAGATAAACAAGGCAATACACATTGGGGACAAAAAAAAAAAAACAGAAGACAACAAAGCAAAATCTTGCCTTCATCTTCAACAAAAGAAACAGAAGCAATCAGAAGCATCAACAACAACAATGAAATAAAAAGGAATAAACAGAAATAACCAGAAGCATCAATACGGCAATGCGGTGGTGGCGGGCTGCAAATCGCAACGAGAAGGTGATAAGAACAGCTTTGCGGTGGTCGGCGGCTACAAATCACGAGGGAGACACTGCGGCGGTGCAAATCGCGAGGAATGACAGCACTCTTGAGGGCTAGCGGCGGATTCCTTTCCCCACCTTTCCTTCTCCCTCTTCTTTCCTGAACA
The DNA here is from genome assembly GCF_059453495.1 of Arachis ipaensis. Classification (NCBI taxonomy): domain Eukaryota; kingdom Viridiplantae; phylum Streptophyta; class Magnoliopsida; order Fabales; family Fabaceae; genus Arachis; species Arachis ipaensis. The sequence goes on along the minus strand of NC_142443.1, from coordinate 5,533,194 downwards.
ACCCCCCTCCACGTGATTTCCCTTCCCCTTTTCCTTTAACTCGTTTTTTTTTTTTTTATATATTTGTTTAGTTAGGAATAATTTGGTAATAAAAAAAAATTTAGTAAAAATGATAATTTTAAAATTAAGTTAAATATTAGGGACGATTTTGTAAGTAAAAAAAAGATTAAAAACGAAAAAATATTTTTAACCCCCTACATTCCGACCAAAATCGTACTTAACCCTTCTTATAGTTTGGACTTTGAAGCAAAATTAGTCAAATTTAAAATTATTATTTCAATAAAGATTTTTGTTCCGAAATTGTTAATTGAACTGCATATGCAGATTGGACATCAGGGGATGATGATCCCAGAAAATCAACAGATAGGTTATTGGATGGTAATTATCTAAATTATCTTTTTTATTGTGTTAATAATTTCAGCATGATAGAGAATTATTTTTTATTTTTTGCATGGATGTAGAGTTCCTAACTTACTCACCAAGTAAGAATAGGTTATGGGTCAAAAACCCGGAAGAGAGCCCGTATGATTGTGAGTGACCTGTTCTACCTATTGGATCAATTTAGATTGGTTTGTTGTTGGGCTTCTCAAATTATTGGGCTAGAAATATTTATTATTTTTAAATAATCTACTTTTTATTTCATTATTTGTTTTACTCCTAATTTTTAAATATTACAAACTTATCAATACCACACTTACAGTCTTACAAACAACATTAAAGATTTTATCTACTATTTTACATCAGTTAAATTTTAAATCCGAAAACACTCATTACAAGATATAAGAAGATGACCACTAAATCAAGACATTGCGAGTCTCATCCACTTTTTGTTTAGTAATCTAAAAAAATATACAGTATCAACTTAAATAATTGAACACAACTTTAACAACAATCATATTTTTATATGTTGCCTTTATTTAAAATAAAAAAGAATAAAATCAACTATACACAAGTAATTTTAAGTAAGACTTTCATAATATGCAACTAAAACAATAGTTCAACTTCTTGTCATCAAATATTACTATGATGTGTATAATTTATCTCAAGTAAACATCAATATAATTTAAATTTTCCAAAAATCAACTTATCATAACTATTTGATGTCTTTTAAAAATATATATGCACCTCAAACAACAACAATCAGTCAATCCGTTTTTTTTTTTTAACGTGTCAAACGAATGGATGCTTTTTTTTTTTTAATTTAAATTTCGGGAACTTATTAGTTATTATGGGGTTTTTTTTTCTTTTTGTCTTTATTAACTAATATTAAACCATAATACACTTTTAGGGTGCATTCAACCGAGACTTCAAAAGCACGTATATCAATAATTTATTGTATGATTTTATCTATATCATTAGTCCAATCCTTCGTAATTTATAGGAATTACCCATAATAACATTAAACTAATTTGACCCAAAAAAAAACATTAAACTAATTCAATATTTCACCATCACAACCTCTACATTTGTCTGCTTGTCAAGTGATTTGGTACCAAAAAAAGAAGTTCAAGCGATCCAAATATTGAAATATTTTGATAACATTTTACCCTTAATCTCGTACGTATCTCAACCTTGAGGTGAAAATAAATTAATTGTTAATATTATAAAGAACAAAAATACTATGTGTATCAGTGTATGTATACCATACGTTGCAACTAGGGGTGCACATGGGTCGGGTGAAGCCGGGTTTGATGTGACCCAGATCCGGTCCGAAATATACACCGGGTCTATTTATTAGACCCGAACCTGGCCCTAGACCCGATGAAACCAATACACTTTCGGGCCACAATTATACCGGGTGAAAATCGGGTGAAAACCGGGCCGTTAACATTACATTACGTTGATACCTTCTTGTAAGCTAGCATGTAAAAATATCCAAATTTTCAAGACTCTAACCATTATTTAACATAGTAAAATTCACTTAGAAAAATATAACAAGAACCAACCCTTCTTCAAAATTAAAGCATAACCACAATCAATACTAAAGTATAACCACAATCAATACTAATATTGTCTAATAATACCAAATATTTAAATCCATACAAATAACACAATATTATGCATTCTAAACATAAAACATTAACTTTATAGTCTTATAATGACTAATAACACAAAATATTAAGATTTACAATACTTAAATTTCACATAAGAATAGTCATGATCCATCACTAATAACACAATTATTAATTGTGTATGATGACCGGGCCACCGGACCGACTTCGGGTGACCCGAGCTATGGCCCGGACCCGACCCGAAATAATGACCGGGTCTATTTTTGAGACCCTTACCCGACCCTAAACCCGATGAAATCACACCAAATTAGCCCCAAAAGTGTTCGGGACCGGGCCGGACCTTCGGGCCGGGCCGGGTCCCCTAGTTGCAACAACTCTAGATGAACAAAGAAGACTATGACATTTGATAGCTCTTTGCCAATTTTTTTTTTTTTTTTTTTTGGTCAAGACAATTTTTCTATTTATATTCTTTGCCAAGTTTTCTATTTATATTCTCTGTTGATCAAGTTTTTTTTTATTGGGTCTGGACTCTGGAGTAGGCAGAATCTTAAAGCTTCCGATCGTTATTTTAAGATATAGTAGGCCCAAAATGGCCATATTTGCAAACTATCACAAACGTAGAATAGGCCCAAAAAAACTGTACCAAAAAAGAAACCAGAAACAAGAAACAAGAAAAAACGAATTGAGAGGGGAGAACCAGAGAAGATTGAAATTCGATCAAAAATCAGAAAAACCCTAGTATACTCAAAACCTTGCCATATATATAGTCACAAAACCCTTCGAGCCTTCTTTCTCTTTCGGTAGTAGAAGTAGTCATTTTCTCCCAGCTCCGTCTCTTTCTCTCTCACTTTTGCTCCTAAAACCCTAGCGATTCTTCATCTCTCTTCATTCAATGGAGTTTTGGGGTAACATACTCTGTTCTTCTCACATATAATTTCCCTCACTAGAAATGATTTCTGAATGCTAGTTATCATTCGTTATTTTTAGCTGAAAATAATCTGATTTTAAGTGTTGCTTTTTCCTTTATATGGCGTACATATATTTCTGTTTCTATAGCTTTTATTGTGTTGAACTTTATGCAATTTGTGAGAATGCTTGTGTTAGGGTTTCTTGATTGGACCGTGGTATGATTATTTGTTAGCTTTCTTTTTTTTTTTTTTTAAATTCAGGTGCTGAGGTTAAGGTTGGTGAGATTGTTAAAGTAGACAACAAGGAATCAGATGTCTGCATACACCTTTCTCAGGTTAGGGTTCTGATTGCTTGGTTCGGTTTTTCTACGTTTGTTATGTATTTGGAAAAAGGCTTATGATCGGTTTATTGTGGTTTTCTCTGTAGGTTGCTCTTGGTGAGTCCAAGAAGGACAAACCCAGTGAGCCTGTGGTTGTTTATTTGAAAGTTGGAGAACAGAAATTTGTTGTGGGAACTCTTAACAAGGAGAAGTTTCCTCAAATTGCTCTTGATTTGGTTGTTGAGAAGGAGTTTGAGCTTTCCCACACTTCCAAGAACGCCAGTGTCCACTTTTGTGGATACAAGACATCTGTCGCTGATGAATATCCTTTATGCTCCTAAATTATTATATTTGAAATTGCTGGTCTTTTTTACCCTTAATGTTTTACACAACTTTGAATGCGTGTATCTATTTACTAGAATCTAAACATGCAACCTTAGTTTCCGTATATTTTTGCTCAATCTTTTATTTTTCCTTAACTTATGATTTGTTTCCTTCTAGCACTGAGGAGGATGATTTTTCAGGTTAGGTTCAAACTGTCACTTAAACTTATCGCATGTAACATTTGAATTGGACTGGCTGCTGAAATTTGTTGTATTTTGTCTGACTTGTGCAGACGATAGTAGCGATGAGGATCATCCATTGCCAGTTGCACAAAATGGTATATTCTTCCTCTCAATCTGCCAAATATTTTTCTGTTTATTAATGTTACATGGATAATTAATGAATTTATAATACTTGTTCTAGGAAAAACTGAAGTAAAAGTTGAGGAAGTAAAGGTTTCTCAATCTAAAAAATCTGATGCTCAGGCTGGTGCATCAAAACAAGTGAAGGTAGTTGAACCAAAGAAAACAGAGGATTCAGACGATGAATCTGATGAGGATGATGAAATGGACAGTTCAGATGAAGAGGTATTTAGGATTGTTTAAAATAATCATAAGATGCACATTCTGTAATCCGTTATTTTTTCGTGAACTGCTATTAATCACTATCATGTTAATTTTGTTCTCCTTTTGAGAGTATTTTTACATATAGGTAAAACATTATTATTCACCTTGAATGAATAGATGGTCCTTTTTTTATTTCCTTGGTTTTAATATTGTCATTGTAACAATTATGCCATTGGTTGTTCTAGATGGAGGATGGCGAGAGTGATGAGGAGGGTGAAAGTGATGATGATGATGATGAGGAAGATACCCCACCCAAGAAGGTAATCATATATTCCGTATTCTTTGTATAATTTGCGTCCTTGTAATAACTCGATCACGAAATGAGAATTTTTTTTAATTTGAAGGTGGACCAAGGAAAGAAGAGGCCAAATGAATCTGCGACAAAAACTCCTATTTCTAACAAGAAAGCAAAAAATGCTACCCCTGAAAAGACCGGTGAGACTTGTATATATAATATTGATTGATATTTGTTGGATAATTGGTTTATTTATAAAATGTTTCCTAGTGTGTTTGCAATGCATAGTTTGGTGTTTTGAGTTGCCCAATTGGAATTTGCTTAGGATTGTAGTTTGTTCTTTAGTCGTACGTTTTCCGTATTATATTCTGAATTTCTGATAAAACAAAAATGTTCCTTAAATTTTGATGTAGATGCTAAGAAAGGTGGCCATACAGCAACTCCTCACCCAGCAAAGAAGGGTGGAAAGACTCCAAACAGTGATGGCAAGGACACTCCCAAATCTGGTGGACAATTCCTCTGCAAAAGTTGCAACAAGTATGTTCTCTTAACCCTTGCAATAATTTGAAATTGTAGTTTTGTTTAAAGGAGTAAATTGTTAATTGGTTTTCATTGTTTTATCCAGGAATTTCAATTCTGAAACTGGTCTCCAGCAACATAGCAAGGCTAAGCATGGTCAGTGATATTGGATTTTAAGCTGATTCATTTGGTATTTTTGCCGGATATATTAGAGTTTCGTAATGTAAGAACTTTAGGTATCGTTGGTCACATTTTGACCTAGTAAGTTATTATGGGGTTCGCATGTTTGAAAGTTTTGTTCTGACATTGCTGGGCGTCGCAATTAATTTCTTTAGTGGTTTTCTGCTTCATATTATGATTTCTTTTTCTATATTTTATGCCAATATGATTAAACATTCTTGCTTAACGTAGGCACGTTATCGATGATGGGAAAAAATTATCTTGTAATATTTCTTGATTTCATAATTAAATGAAGGATTTAACTAAAATATGCTAACAATATAATGTATAATAATGAAAAACATTTTGAATTTTCAATATATTCAATACGTTTTAAATGTGTATAAATACTTATTGGATAACTTTATGTTGAAGTTTTGTTGTGGAGAATGGAGAGGAGTGTATAATTTATCTGAAACTAATAAAAATTGAATGACAGGTACTCTTAGTTATTTAATTATCTACGAGAGAATCTTTATTTTTTCACTATTTTTTTTTACCGTAGTGTGCATCATATTTATTGTCAGAGCTTTAGTCGTATATATATACACATATATATATATATATATTAAAATTTGATCTTTGGATCCATATTAGTAAGACCTTAAAATGAACTCAGCTGAACCCAACGTACGATTCAGCTTCTGTAATTTGATATGTAATTGCTCAGTACCAAATAATGAGTAATGTAAATCTGCAGCAGAAATGTGTAAACGACGATTTCAACTGTTAGATAATGAGTTGCTTATCATTGTACTAAGTTTACCCTAATAAATTAAATTTATATAACGATTTATTTTGGGGTATTCATTTATATAACTAATTTAATTTTTAATGTTTCGTTTCTTTGTTTTTTGGTATCAAATGTTTCGTTCCTATATTCTTTTTGAGTTTACAAATGAGGGCTTTCAAACCCAATACACTAATAGAAAAATAACACTATTTTCTCCCCACGGGGTACTGGCATAACACAATGGACTCGTATGCAATCACGAATTTGTTTATATATTTTAATTCTAATTCAAACTGATCGCCTAAAAAGAAACTTTAATCATCATGTGGATCAAATTTTACCATTGTTTACCTTGCATATCTAGTTTTCTGGTTTCAAATTAGTTAGGCCAATTTTTATTTAATCTTGCAAATATAATTGGGGCTGTGAAAGGTCATAACAACTACTACTACTACTATTGACTCTTTTTACTAGTAAATTTGGATTACAACAGTTATGAGCAAAATAACCAGGAAAAAAAAAACTTAAATGAGCAATGAGCAAGGCGCAATGCTTAAACACAAATGGAATAGGGCGTTATCAAATTAAGTAGACCACCGCCAACTAAAAGGGAACAAATTTATTACATTGTTTCTTGCTATTAAAACGTTCGATCAGGAGTTAAAACAAATAACCAAATTAAATTAAACCACACATGAATGAGATATAACTAACTAACTAATGGGCTAACCGTCTATGAAATGTTCTATCGAGTTTATTGCGGACATTGAGGCTTTTGATTTCACCGTGGCTTGTGGTGTGGGTAGGCTGTAGAGAATGAGAGATATTTTATGTTTTTGGTAAGATATTGTATTTATAAAAAAGTAGAAATAAATTGACCAGCAAGCTGGTTTGCCCGAGAGGTTAAGGGGGAAGACTTAAGATCTTCTGCACATAAGTGCGCGTGGGTTCGAACCCCACAGCCAGCATTTTATAGTTTTTTAAAGTCAAAGTGTGTTTGCTTTGTCAATTCTGCTCATCAAACCATTTTCCTCTCCCTCTACATTTTCTTTTTATTTTCCCCTATGCATGTTTGATATGTTATGGGAGCCTAACTTATATAAAAAAATTTGTAAATTCATTTGAAGAATACATATCTTATTAGTGCAATTTTTCACCATGTGCAATTATATCTGTCCACCATATAGACTTTAAAGTCATATATACCTGAAAAATGAAACAATATTATATTTTGTGCGTAGGACATTGAAGGGGTGTTTATTAGTTTATAGCAATACCCACAATTGCAATGTGCTATCGCTCTCTTTCGTTCTAACCAATTCATATGATAAGCACACCACAATGTTTTTTTGTGTCCCACAATGAAATATACCAGTAGGACCCATGTGGTCCAATATATTTTGTTATCCCACACTATACATTTGTTACCACTTTCTATTTCTCTGCCTTCAATGTCTATGATATATGAGATTGTTGTAACTACATATATAGCCTTAAATTTAGCCAAGCTTTCATCAAAATCACATCATTTTATTTACTTTTTATTACATTTTCATATACCATTAAACTTATCAAGAAGTAGTTATTAGGCTTTAAGAATGGTTTATGTTGAGTCAAGAATTGATTTGGTTTCTTGTAATGACAAACATAATTAATAATATTCTAATATATTTATTTTTTTATAAACATTGTAGGTATTAATAGATTAACAATTAAAGATCATAATCAAACAAGCTATTATTCAAGTAAAAACAGCTTATAATTGATTATTTATAAGCAAAAATGGGTACAATTATAAGCAAAAATGGGTTTATATATAGAGAAAAAGTTGTTGCACATTGAATATAACCAAAGAGAAAAGTTTAGAGGCGGATTTAGAGGGGACTAGCATGGGCCATGGCTCTCCTAAATTTTTAAAACTTAAAATATATTTGATATAATGTCTAAAATTTTTAACAATATACCTTCTAGTTGAATGGTTAAAGGAAAACATTTTATACTCCAAAACATAGGTTCAAATCCATACATTTTAAATTTATTTTCTTTTGTTTTTTCATTTTTTTGTTTGTAATTTTTCTATCTATTATTATATAAAAATACTTTAGTTTTTATAATAATTTCTAATTAATGTAATAAAAAAATATATACATAAAAATAAATTAGATTAAATTTTATTTTTTATGATATTAAAATAAAAATATATTAAGTGAATTATTTATTAATATGAATATATCTTATATATTATATTCATTAATTTATTTTAAATACATATATTAAAAATATTAGAGAAATAATTTATATTATTTATGTTATATCTTTTATAATAAGGATAAAAATTAAAATTTTATGAAAATTTTTTTGATATAAATGATTTTTTAAAAATTAATTTTAGTTTAAAATAATATTAAAATATACAATTATTTTTTTTATTAAAACTGAACTTTTAATTTTTTGTTTTTGGCCTCCTCTTTATGAGATTTCTGGATTCGCCACTGGAGGGAAGGATTTCCTCTTCAATGCTAACGGTGAAGGGTATTTACAAATTTTATTAATTAATAATATTAATATTATTGATATTATTATTAATATTATTAATATTAATAAACGGTTACTAACCGTTTAGTACCATTTGGTTGAACGGACACAACCTTTTAAGGATTGTGTATGTTTAAAATATTGTGTCTATTGGCTAAAGGGACACTACTCTTTAAGGATTGTGTATGTTCAAAATATTGTGTCTATTGGCTAAAAGGATACAACTCTTTAAGAGTTGTGTATGTTCAAAATATTGTATCTATTGAGAGTAGAAAAGATACAACCATTTATATACGTAACTAATCATAATTGCTACGTGCAAGATGTATAAATAAGTCCTTATCCACTATTTCAGATTAGTAGTACTAAGTGTACAATTTACTCAACCATTAAGAGATTTTCTTTGTTCAAGAGAGTTGAGAATTTTTTACTATTGCTAATTAAGAAATTCTTAGGTTTCATTGTATCTTGGGAGAGTATTGTCATCAACCCTATAGCAACTAAGTGTGGGGACAAATATCTCTCTAAAAAAAGCGATCTAATCGTGCCTTGAAACCACTACACAAATATAAGATTTTGTTATCTTACCATCTTCATATACCCAACAATTTTAGAGAGATATTTCTTGAAGATGACATAAGATCAAAACACTACGTTTAAGGTCATGAATCAATAGTTTGTCAAATTAGATCGCTTTGATGGAACGAACTTCAACCGTTGGAAAGACAAGATGATGTTTCTTCTTTCAGTTTTCAATCTTGCATATGTGATTGACCTAAAGACTACACCAATTGCCGATGCCGCTGAAAATTCCACACCGAAAGAGAAAGAAAAGATTGTTCAACTGAAAAAGAAACGTGATGAAGATACTTTTGCATGTCGAGGTCATATTCTCAATACTTTGTCCAACCGACTCTATGATCTCTACATGTCAATTCAATCACCATTAGATATTTAGAAATCTTTGGAAGAAAAGTACAATACCGAACGACAAGGAATATATAAGTTTATTATGATAAAATATTTTGAATTTATTATGAATGATACTATGCCTGTCATGGATCAAATTCATGAATTACAAATCCTTGTAAGTAGACTTCGTGATCTACAAGTGGTGATCCCTGAATCATTACAAGTTGGAGCAATTATTTCAAAATTACCTTCATCATGGAATGGTTATAGGAAGAAACTTTTACATCTTGATGAGGACTTCACAATTGAGAAATTACTAAGGTATATACGTATAGAGGAGGAAACTCGAAAACGTGATGCTGTGTATCTTTCTCAAAGTTCTAAAGTGAATCACATTGGTGAAAATAACACCAATAAGAAGAAAAGAAAGTTCTCTAAAGATTCAAAACAAGATAAGAAGAGACAAAGAGAGTGTTATCATTGTCACAAGAAAGGACACTATAAAGAATGTAGACTTCTGAAAAAGGAAGCACCAAAGACCAACTTAGTGGAAGAGAAGGATCTAATTGCTAAGGTTGTAGAAAAAGTACAAAACATGCATATTGGTATGGTTACAGAAGTTAACATAGCAACACAAGAAAAATCACTTAAATGGTGGTTAGATTCAGGGGCTACTGTTCACGTTGGCAATATTACTAGAGGAGGAAAAAGATATTTTATAACCTTTATTGATGATTGTTCTAGATTTACTTATGTGTATTTGATTAGAAATAAAGAAGAAGCAATAAATGATGAAATAGACTCAATATTATCTAACAATACTTGGTTCTTGGTTGATTTGTCTCCAGGATCAAAGTCTATAGGATGTAAGTGAGTATTTAGAAGAAAGTATAACACTGATGGTTCATTACAAACCTTTAAAGAAAGGTTAGTGGCCAAGGGGTTTAGACAACAAGAAAGTCTAGACTATTTTGATACCTACGCACCTGTGGCAAGAATGACTTCTATTAGGATTCTTATAGCATTAGCATCCATACAAAAGCTTTATATACATCAAATGGATGTTAAAACAGCTTTTTTAAATGGAGATCTTAATGAAGAAATTTATATGGAGCAACCGGAAGGCTATGTGCTACCCGAAAATGAAAATAAAGTTTGCAAATTAATTAAGTCTTTGTATGGGCTAAAACAAGCGCCTAAACAATGGCATGAGAAGTTTGATTCAGTGGTGTTATCAAATGGCTTCTCACATAATAGTGCGGATAAATGTATTTACTCAAAATTTACTAAAGATTATGGAGTAATCATTTGTTTATATGTTGATGATATGTTAATCATCGGAACAAATTTAGAAGGAATTCGTATAACGAATGAGTATCTAACTTCTAAATTCAAGATGAAGGATTTGAATGAAGTTGATACAATATTAGGTATAAAGGTGCATAAGAATGAAGTTGGCTTTACTTTAAGTCAATCTCATTATATCAAAAAGGTATTGAAAAAGTTTGATCATCTCACAATTAAAGAATCCAATACGCCGTATGATCCTAATCTTAAATTAGAAGGAAACATGGGAAGACCTATAGCACAATTAGAATATGCTAGTGCTATAGGAAGTTTAATGTATGCAATGCATTGTACTAGACCTGATATAGCATTTGTTGTGTGCAAATTATCAAGTTTTATAGGAAAGCCTAACAATCAACATTGGAAAGCTATAACAAGAGTTCTTGGTTATCTCAAGAAAACCATAAACTTGGGATTACATTATAGTGATTATCCCGCAGTTTTAGAAGGTTATTCCGACGCAAGTTGGATTACAAATCTTAGTGACAACAAATCCACTTCAGGATGGATTTTCACCATAGGTGGTAGAGCAATAAGTTAGGCCTCAAAGAAACAAACATGTATTACACATTCTACTATGGAGGCTGAGTTTGTAGCTTTATCAGCCGCAGGTAAAGCAGCGGAATGGTTAAGAAATCTGTTATATGATATAAAGCTGTGGCCACAGCAAACGACAGCCATTTCAATCTTCTGTGATAATGAATCAACCATGTCTCGTGCATATAATAAGGTTTATAATGGAAAGTTTAGACATATAAGTTTGAGACATGAATTTGTGAGGCAACTAATAGATGATGGTGTAATTACCATTACTTATATAAGATCTCAAGGAAATTTAGCAGACCCTTTGACTAAAGGTTTGTCAAGGGATAAAATCAAAGAAACTACTGCTAAAATGGGATTAAAACCTATTATTGCTAAATGATGGGAACCCAACCTTATTCTAGTAGACCACTAGTTTCAAGGTTTAATGGGTAATAACAAGTTATTTAGCAATTGAAGCACTAAGGTATAAGATTTAGTGCTATTTACAATAAATTAGGAAGGTGAGTTTAAACTCTTAATGGAATGATAATATTATCTATCAAAAGATTCCACCTATATGAATATAAGAGTGGTGCCGCTCTAATCGAGAATTTTAGAGGTTTTATTCTCGTAAATATTCATGAAACCAGGATGAGCACAAGGCCATATAAGTGCTTAGAATTGTAAACTCTTGAACTTGGAGGGTATAAGTAATGTGTGTGATTTTTGGTACTAGCATATGGAGTATAGGTTTAATCGATTAGACACCTATTACTTCGTTAGAATTTTAAAATTTACACTAAAAGATTGTTTAATCTTAGTGACACATTCTTTATGCATATACTTGTATGACATTTAAATTTTGTAAATAGTGGGGGATTGAAGGGTATTTACAAATTTTATTAATTAATAATATTAATATTATTGATATTATTATTAATATTATTAATATTAATAAACGGTTACTAACCGTTTAGTACCATTTGGTTGAAGGGACACAATCTTTTAAGGATTGTGTATGTTCAAAATATTGTGCCTATTGGCTAAAGGGACACTACTCTTTAAGGATTGTGTATGTTCAAAACATTGTGTCTATTGGCTAAAGGGATACAACTCTTTAAGAGTTGTGTATGTTCAAAACATTGTATCTATTGGCAATAGAAAAGACACAACCATTTGTATACGTAATTAATCATAATTGCTACGTGCAATATGTATAAATAAGTCCTTATTCACTATTTCAGATTGATAATACTAAGTGTACAATTTACTCAACCATTAAGAGATTTTCTTTGTTCAAGAGAGTTGAGAATTTCTTACTATTGCTAATTAAGAAATTCTTAGGTTTCATTGTATCCTGGGAGAGTATTGTCATCAACCCTATAGCAACTAAGTGTGGGACAAATATCTCTCTAAAAAAAGCGATCTAATCGTGCCTTGAAACCACTACACAAATATAAGATTTTGTGTAAATGACTAGTTTGATCAATTTAGGATTGATTCTAATATTGAAAAAAGCAAAAGCTCTATAAAAGAAAATTTCATCCAAGGTAGAAGTAACTATTTTCGTGCATATTTTCAAACCATACAAATACCTTTATTTTCTTTATTTTTAATTGTATTCATATTTTTTTATTGTCTAGATTTAAGTTTATATTGAGAGATACAAAAGATAAAGAGAGTTGATATGAAAAAAAGATAAACAAAGTAACATGAATTGAAATTGAATAAGAAAGATACATTAAAATTGAAATAAAAACAAAAAAGATAGATTAAAATTGAATACAAAGAGAATCACTCTACTTTCTATCCAATTTTTTGATGCAACAAGAAAGAGACTCTTCAACCTAACTTGTCCACATCATAGTTTGGGAATTGAATCGAAGGGACTCCTCAACCTTCTACCCAATTTTTCGTGCAACAAAAGAGGGACTCACTCAATCTCACTTGTTCACATCATGGTTTCATCACAAAACAAAACAAAAAAGTGCTTTGACACCTCTAATCACTCAATACTACGATTACAATAGTTAAAGGAGTATTTATAACCTCTTATTAGGTTAAAATAAAGAAAACCTTAAAGCTCACAAAAAAGTCCAATCTAGTAACTAAATAAATAAAAATAAAAATATATCAAAATAAACTAATAACTTTTAAATAATATTTGATCTTTTCATATCACGAACATTTAAAGTATGTATCATTCTCCTCCTCTTTAAAAAAATTTGTTCTCGAATCTTGTAACTTAAAAAATAGTATATGAAAAGGGAAAAATATAAAAAAAATAATTTCTTTTTTTGTATTTTTCTCTTTTTTCTATATTTTTTTGGACTGTATGTTTTTTTATTTTTTAAAATATAAAATCAATAAGAACGATAAGATAATAATAAAATATAAACAAGAAAGATAAGAACATAATGAAGGACGTGAGAGACACTTGAAGCATTTTTTTTTGGATACAAAAAGAAGATACATAGATTAATAAGGATTAATCAAATACCTGAACTCTGATACCAAATGATACGAAAAAAGATAAACAAAAAGACATGAATTGAAATTGAATAAGAAAGATATATTAAAATTGAAATAGAAATTAAAAAAATAGGTTGAAATTTAATACAAAGAGAATCACTCTACTTTATCAAATTTCTTGATGCAACAAGAAAGGGCACCTCAACCTAACTTGTCCACATCATAGTTTGAGAATTGAATCGAAGAGACTCATCAACTTTCTACCCAATTTCCCGTGCAACAAGAGAGGGACTCACTCAACCTCACTTGTTCACACCATGGTTTCATCTCGAAACAAAAAAAAAGTGCTTTAGCACTTCTAATCACTCAATACTATGATTTTTTTTAAAAGATAATTATTTTTATTTTTTGAATAAAGTTGGTCCAAAACTGGACATCACACATAATAATTGTCCACATAAAAAAGTTTCACCAATCAATTAAACAACTGTGTAATTGAAGTAATGAAAGAAACTGGTAAGGTCATCTTCAAGAAGGGGAAATGGAAAGGCAACAGGTTGTGCACTCCTCCATGAGCTTTCGCACAGCGTGAACAACTTTTACCGGCAACTTTCGCTTACTTTCAAAACTTGCTCATTTTTGGATTTTCAAATCTGTCATGCCACGTTAGCTACAAGTTTCTTTATCTCCTTCAATTGTCTTCGTCCTTTGTTCTGATTTTGCAATTCTTCCCACTACCGCCAAGGCTCATCGGTAACTATTGGGAGATGAATACCCAATAGCCTCCAAGCTTCTGCTGAATCTGGACAGACCCACAAACAATGTGAAGTCCATTCCGTTGAGTTACATCGTGGGCAGATAGGGTTAACTTGGGAGATTCGAGTGTGGAGCTTTAATTTGACTGGTAATCCATTATGCATTAGTTTCCATAAGAAATTTGTTTACCTTGGATTGGCTTTTAAAACTCCATATTCCTGACCATATGGATTTTTTTTGGCACTGGATAGAAAAAAATTTCTCTAGAGGATGATAAACCTGAAATGCAATTTTATAACCAGATAAGATTGAATAGCTTTCCTTCTTCTCCTTCAGTCAGGTAATGTAGTCTTCTCCTTCTACAATTTCTGTGTTAATAATTGCCTCTGCTATTGCTGGGTTGAAATGTTCTTTTATTTTTGTTTGATTCTATTGTCTGTTTAGTAGCATTAGTTCTGCAACCCATTGTGGAGTGTATTCTGTATTTGCATTAGTTATAGGTGTTATGGCAGTAAACTCTTTAACCCATGAATCTTGTGTAATACTTATCATGCTGCCTCGTTCTATTCTCCAAAAAATGCCTTTTTTCAGAATTTTTCGACTCTCCAACACGCTCTTCCAACCCCATGAGGGTTTGGTTCCTATCTCAGCCCGTAGAAAACTAGAAAATCTGTAGTATTTACTTTTATAAAACTTAGAAATCAGGGAATTAGGTCTAGTCAATAGTCTCTACCCTTGCTTAGCTAACATAGCAAGATTGAAGGCTTTTAGATCCTTGAAGTTCAATCCCCCTTATTCTTTCGGCCTACAAGTAATTCTCCAACTTATCCACTGCATCCTCATTTCGCTTCCCTTTTGTTCCCACCAGAACTGCAGAATTTTCCTCTAAATTTTTTTGAGCAGTATTTCTGGCAACTTGAAATAGTTTAAGGTGTAAAGTGGTACAGCAGTTGCAATGGCTTTTATTAACACCTCCCTGCCACTTGATGAAGGTAAAGCCCTTTTACAATGTTGAAGCTTTTGCGTAATTTATCCTTTATGTAATTAAATGTTGCCCTTTTAGACCTTTGGATGACTAATGGAAGTCCTAAATATTTGTCTTGATTGACAACATGAGGAACTTCGAGTATGTTAGCTAGGAAATCTCGCGTATACACTGTTGTATTTCTGCTAAAGAACACTGATGATTTATCCAAGTTGACCTTATGACCACGAATCTCTTCATAACTCTGTAAAATATGAATTAGTTCCTGACAATCCTCTTCCGTAGCCTTACTAAATAGTATTGAGTCATCTGCAAAAAATAAGTGATTGATTTTGGGACAACGGTGATTAAGTTTCAATCCAAAAAATTTCTGTCTCTGTTCTCCTTTGTGGAGCAGATGGAAAAGTCCCTCTGCACAAAATAGAAAGGTAGGGAGAGAGGGGGTCGCCTTGCCGTACCCCTCTACATGGTTTAAAGAAACCATGCGGTTGACCATCCACAGTAATAGAATAATAAACTGTTGTCACACACTCCTTAATCAAGTCCACCCATTTATTACAAAAGCCCAACTTTCTCATCATAGACCATGTGAAAGACCATTCCACCCTATCATATGCTTTACTCATATCGATCTTTAAAGCGAAATCATGACTCCCATATTTCTTGTTCTTTAGAAAATGCATGAATTCATGTGCAATTAATACGTTGTCACTAATCAGTCTTTCATTTGAAATTTTAGGAATTAAGCAAATATTTGTATGATTAAAAGCCTTAAGCAGTTTACCTCCAAAGGAAAAACTTCTAACTGCTTTGATAACGTCCTCTTTAATCACATCCTAATAAGCCTGATAGAACTTAGCAGTGAGTCCATCATCCCCAGGTGCAGAGAAGGGGTCGATAGAAAAAACTGCCGCTTTGATCTTTTTTTCTGTCACTGGTCTGACTAGCCTCCGGTTAGTTACTGCATCTATCTTCTTTGGAATATCCTGAATCTCTTTGGTTCGGGTTGCTTGAGGTAAAGAGAGTCTCAAAATACTTCTGGGCTATTTCTGCTATTTCTTCTATCTCTGTTGTTGTATTCCTTTCTTCGTCCTCCAAATACTGTATTCTATTTCTTCTATTCCTCACTTGGAACTTGGAGTGAAAGAACTTAGTGTTTTGATCACCCCAATTCAGCCAATTAACTTTAGATTTTTCTCGCCAATATCTCTCCTCTTGGTCCAGAACTTCCTCCAATTTAGCCTCTAGATTTCAGATTACGATATCATTGGCATGCTCTCCTTTTCCAACCTCTTTACCCAAATTTTCTTTGACATTAAGAATTCTGACCTTACAGTTAGAGCAGGAAGACTTTTGCCTATCCACAAGTTTATGTCTGCATTTTTTCAGCTTAGTTGCAAGCTGAAACATTGGTGAACCCTCTGTTCCTTCTCTCCAAGTCTCCTTCACAATGGCAGTAACATCTCCCATCTCACACCATCTTTCTTGAAATTTGAATCTTCTCTTAAACCTCCTCCTTTCCTTCTCTGTACTTAATAAAATCGGTCTATGATCAGATCATGTGTCCTCCAAGTGCATGACCACAACATTTGGCCAATCATCTCTCCAAACACTGGTTGCTAAGGCTCTATCCAGCCTCTCCTTAACAAGGTTTTCTTCGAATTACCGATTACTCTACATGAACTTATTCCCTTCATAACTTAAATCAATTAAACCTCCATCATTGATGAAATCATTGACATTTTGTATGAATGAACTTAAGTTTGCTCTGCCACCCTCCTCATGATTTGCTTTGATTGCATTGAAATCTCCTATGACAACTAACTTATCTCCATCAATCTCCATAAGCTGTAACACTTGTTTATATTGATCAATCCTTCTCACCTCTTTCGTACCCACGTGCACTCTTATAACCTTTTATTTTTGCCCTGCTTGTTGATCATCAGCTGTGAAATGAATAAAAAATGTTTAAGAATCTGAACTTGAATATTATCTTTCCACACTACCACCAGATCACCTGCCAACCCAATCGGGTCCACTAAGAACATAGAATTATATCCTCGGGAAATTGTTCTTTGTCTCGCATAAGAACAAAACCTCGGGAGAATGAGATTTAAAAATCTTTTTGATGCCGTGAACTGTCAGGGATACCCCCAAACCCTGACAGTTCCACATTCCCATCTTCATGTCTCTTGGGGCACCAAATTATGGCTGGCACCCTTTCCCTTTTCAGCAAAATGTTGTTCTTCCGAGCATGATTTTTTATTTTGTGATCCTTCTCCAGCGTCTTCAAATTGTCGCTTAACCCCCGAAATTGATTTGAAAGAATATTTCCTCCTTGCTATATATTTCATATTCTTCTTCTTACCCCCTTATTACCTTCAAATTCCTCCCCTACTCTAATAGAAAATACATAATCCGAACAGCTTTTTTGTATTTGTTCAGCTCCATTTTCATCCACCTTTTCCTTGTCTCTCAGAATATGTTGATCCTCCAATCCACCTTCATTTTTTTTCCACTGTACTATTACCATTCTTTCTACTCTGTACTTCATCTTCTTCCTCCCGCACCTGTGAATTATTATCTTGGACAGATAGGTTGGCAAAATCTTTGATTAGACACACCGGTGTTGGTTTGTTTGATCTCTCTCTCCCTTCTCCAGTCTTGTTCCTCCAATTCGGGTGCGGATGTTCCTTTTGGTTCTCAATTCTCCTCCCAAGTTGTTCAGCTCGTAGCCAAGGTCCCCACTGTTCCCCCTATTGACTTCCCTTCATCGAGTCCTCCACATATTGACTACAAGCTCTGATTTCATGCCCTACACAACCACAGTAGTGGCAGAAGTTTTCGATTCTCTCATACTTGATCTGAGTCTCTATGACTTTGTTATTTCTACCTGCAATTCTTAAAACCCTTCTCAAAGACTTAATTATGTCCAATAGTATTTGAATTTTGAGAATTGTTTCTTCTTTCTCTCTCATAGTGAACACATCAGCATCTATGACCTTTCCCATCGCCTCTCCCACCTTTTTTCCTAAACGTGCCATCTTGCATTGTTCAAGTAGTCTCCATATCTGTACCCATGTGAGAACCAAAGTAAATTCCTTCTCATTAATCTCAATCTCTGCTGACCACCTCCATAGGTTTAAAATATAATTTTTAAATAGCCACGGTGCCTCTTTCTCTATTCGAATTAGGTCAATTTCCTTTTCAAAAAAAAAAAAATGGAATAGATTTCCTCTATGATCCATCACCTTAAAGCCCTCTGGTTGTCTCTATATAGCATACACCGATTCAAGAGTTCCAGCACTGAATTGTCTGTCTGCCATGAGTTTGACCACCAGGCTCTTTGTGCATTTTTTCATTCCTTCCTTAATATCTTCATCCTCAAAGTGAAAAACCTGATCCTCCTCTTTATCATCCACGAACTTTTCGTGATCTTGATTATCAACCAAAGCTGCCATGGTTACCTTTAGGCACTTTACAAGCAAAACTTGCAAAATTAGGATTTCTCTGCATACCCTAACAGAGCAAGAAAATAACCCTAGTAGCAGGGCAACTACTCAATACTACAATTACAATAGTTAAAGAGGTATTTATAACCTCTTATTAGGTTAAAACAAAGAAAACCTTAAAGTCCACAAACATAAAGTCCAATTTAGTAACTAAATAAACAAAAAATCAAAATATATCAAAATAAACTAATAACTTTTAAATAATATTTGATCTCTTCATATTACAAATATTTGAAGTACGTATAAAGAGTTGTTCACATAAAAGTCATTTAATCTTTGTTTGAGTATTTTGATTTCAAAAGTGTGCTACGTTAGAGTACACTTTATTTTCCTTAATTAAGTTGAGTTAGCATCTAGACGATTTATTAAGCTTGGGATAGCTTAGGTAGTTTAGAAGAGTGTGAATCTCTTAGAATTGGAGATTGTAATCTATCTTGATTATAATAAAATTTTTACCATTATTGTAGTAAGACTGAACGTAAATCATATTGCATTTTTTTTAACATAGGTAGCTCAACACAATATAGTGGAGCCGAAGGAACAAGGATAACAAAAGACAAACACAAACATAAATGAAAAGATGTTATCCATTGTCATCTCCGACATTGCCATCAACAACCAAATGGATCAACTCCACACCATTCCTTGTAACTCAAGAAGGACAGAATCTTTACTCCTTCAACACTTGTCTCTACTCTCTGGAAAACTCTGCTATTTCGCTCCAACCAGATGTTCCAAATAACCGCACAGAATCCTATCAGCCATTTCTTTTACTCAGACTTCCCACTTGTTACTCCAGTCCAACTCTCAAAGAACTCTTTAACGGTTTTCGGGATGGCCCAAGCTCTATCAGTAAATGTCAACCATGCACACCACACCTGCCACGTGAACTCACAAGCAAAAAAAATAAATAAATGATGTACAAATTCTATATCCTTTTTACACAATACACAAATATTGTCATGATGATTAATAATGCCAAGTCTACTCAGCCTCTCCTTCGTGTTTACCCTGCCTACTAGCACAAACCAAGCAAATAGTTCAACTCTTGGAGGAACCAAGCCTCTCCAAATGGAGCTTGTGAAGTTGTAACTCGTGATGTCGGCTGAAAGAGTCTCTTTCTGTAGCACCTGCACAAAAGAATTAGTAGAAAAAACTCCATTTTTATCAAATTTTCATACAACTGAATCCTCTCTATCAACCGATAACCTTATAACCCGTAACCGGTCGTGTAATTGATTGAGCAACTCTAGCTCCCATTGGAAGAGTTCTCTCCTCCATTGGAAGTCCCATGCCCACTCTAGCTCATCCCAAAACCCACAGTCCCCTATTATGGATCCTTGTTGATTTGAAACAGAGAAGAGTTTGGGAAAACAATCTTTCAAAAAGTCATCTTGTAACCAATCATCCTCCCAAAAACGAATATTTTTGCCATTTCCCACCTCCATGGATAGACCCCTGATCATCATATCTCTTGCCTGTTGCTCCTTAATATTAAGCTGGCAAATAGTGACCAAACCAAAATATATCGAAGCGTCACTCTTCTCTTTTTCTATTTTTTTTACTTTTTGTTCCGGATATTCTAAAAAACAAAATCGCAAATAATCTCTTAATACCAAAATTCTATATAACTTTTTTTTCAACTCACTTATATATAAATATCCCAACATTTTTCTTCCACCCTTCAATTAAAGAACTTGGTTTCAGGACATAAATTAAGCTTTTATTTACACAGCTGCCAATTAGACAGCTCAGGAGAATCAATCTCGAACAATTACCAAACAATAGACAATAAGAGTAAAGGAGACAACTACTTCACAATACAATGTACTTTATCTTCAATAATGTAAATATTACTAGCCTTACTTTTTATAACTCTAGCTTCCCCCAATAAATACCTTGACCAGATCTCTGCCATTGATGTTGGGACATAATTAGTAACTTTCTGGGTTTTTTTTTTTTTTTTGTGTGCTATATGTTCAATCAAAAATACTTACATGTTTCTAGAAAAATAATATATTTAAAGTGTAATATAAAATTATTTGTTTTTATTTATAATATATAAAAAATTTAAGAATGAGTGATTGTAACATGAAACATGCATTGAATATATTTAAGTATATATCATGTCAAATGTGCAATCTGGCAATTTTCTCATTGATCAATCTATACAAATTGCCACATGACTCTACCAATTTTTTCAATTTCTCATCACGTGAAATAAATCATGTCAAAGGATCATCGTCAGTCTTCTTTTGGTTCCTTGCCAAAATCAATTCCTTTATTTAATTAATAAAGGAACAATGCCAAAAATCATGAATCTTCTAAGGATATTATTGTGGTCGAATTAGG
Source organism: Arachis ipaensis (assembly GCF_059453495.1). Classification (NCBI taxonomy): domain Eukaryota; kingdom Viridiplantae; phylum Streptophyta; class Magnoliopsida; order Fabales; family Fabaceae; genus Arachis; species Arachis ipaensis. The sequence continues at coordinate 5,511,902 of NC_142443.1, read as the reverse complement.
CCTAATAGACAAAGAATGCTACAAATATTTTTATAATTTTTCACTGAAATTAACATCTACATTTTGTCTTTCTTACAAATTTAATGAGAGTAATAATACTTAATTAGTATTTAGTACAACAAGGTAATTCAACTTGACTGTTCATTTTATTTTAATTTTCCAGGGGAATCTATTTAGAGCCACAAGAATACTGCAGTGTTACAATAATTGTCAAAATGCTAATAACTTAATGCTTTCAATATATTGTACAGCGTTATTATATGTATGTGAGATCTGAGTTGTATTAAATAGATTTAAAAAAAAAAAATGCAATAGATCTGAAGAAATTTGATGACATGGAACAATGGAACCAAGGTTGAAGCCCAACTTTGCTAATAAATAAAATATTACAGCATAAAGAAGAAATATTAGTTGACTAGTAGTTAACAATGATCTTTGCTGCCCTTCAACTGATTTAGGAAGTTAAGGGTGCATTTGGTTTGTATTTTTATTTGTAGTATTTTTTATTTTTTAAATTTTATGAAGAAAAAGATGAAAACAGAAAATAAGATTTTATTATTTTTATTATTTTTACTTTTTTTTTTTCACAAGATACGAAAAACAGAAAATATTGAAAATGATAACAAAAAATGAAAATACCAACCAAACGTATTTTAAACTTCATGGCCTCTTTATTTTTCTTTAGTAAGCTACAAACATGTATATAAAAAGTTAACTATCTGTATAAATATACATTAAAATATAAAATACACCAAAAATAAATTAAACAAATATATATTTATATATAAATATATAATGACTAATTTATTAATTAATTTTTTGCATATAAATAATATTTTTTTAATCTGTTAGCATGGTCACTTTTTAGTATATTTTATCTGAATTAAAGAACATATTTATATTAAAAATGTATTGATTTAGAAATATACAAAAAAATTAGTAACCATGGATAAAAATAACAAAAGTAATAGTATTTTATTCATAGGGAGGATTAGAATGCATGTGCTTAAAATATTTTAATCGGGAGATAAAAAAAATTAGGGAAAATTTGTCACAACTCACAAATGACAAATGATGTCACTTTGGCTTGAAGAAACCAAAATGACAGTTAATATTTCGTGCCATGGCAGGGTTTACACATGATTGGGCACGAGGCATAAGATGAAACATGAAAATGTTCACTAGGGTTACATCATGCTTAAAAAGTTTGTTAACAAGTTAAGAGTGTGTTTGGTGTGTACTTTTTTTTTTATTTTTATTTGTAATATTTTTATTTTTTAAACTTTGTGAAGGAAAAAAAATTGTAAAAAAAATAAAATTTTGTTTTTATTTTCACCTCTAATTTATTTATTTAATTTTTATAAAATTTTGATATATAAAATATTAAAAATAAAAATACAAACTAAATACTCTTTAAAATTGTTATAATGGGGTTATAATTAAACCAATTGGGTTAAGACAATTGTCTTAATAACATTGGATACTTGAGGCACAAGTCTTGCTTATGGTAAGAACCTATGTTTGATAGTGTGTGTACTGAGAGGGTATAACAAACAGCATATGCTCAAGGGCATGTGATCTTTGGCCAAATGCTAAAAAATATTGCATGTGATCTCTTATCCGTTTATACCAGTTTTTATTTTATACGGCATTGAAGATGTGAACAAAAGCTGAAATTATGGTATCCCATGCTTTTAGCATTATGTTACGTTTGTTGAATAATTAAATAAGAAAAAAAAAGGTGGCCCACTTTATTGCAAATTCAAAATGAATTGATTTAATGACTTGAAAAACTTTTGAAACTATTTTTTATTTTTTACGATATTTTTCAATCCGACAAGTCAATAATTAATCTATGAATATAAGTTTTAGTTATCAATTTATCACTAGCTAATAAATTGATGTATGTATAAGACGGAATTCGAACACTCAACACTTGTTTAAACAAAATAATAAACTAACTACTAAACTAACCTAAGTTAATTTTTTTCGAACTATTATATACAAATACACTATAACTAATTATAGCTCATTTTTTTTTATGTCATATTAATATTCGAAACAAAAAAAATACTAAAAACATTTCACACACTGTAAGTCATGAAAATAGATCCTCTCTAGTTTTTTTAACAATTGAGAGAATAAAGTGTAATCTCTCACCTTTAATTCTATAAGTGGAACCAAAAATAAATAGGAGAGAGAGAGTAATGAAGAGTAAGATTAAACACTGGATACTATCCAATTTTTTTTTCACTGAAAAAGATCTACTTTTCACTGGAAAGGATCCACTGGAAAGTATCCACTCCCGTAAGTCACTTCATAGTGAGGTAATTTGCAAGCACTCTATCAATATGGCATGAAAAAAGGAAATTGATGGTGTCAAATGTGAACATGTTAAGGTTTTGGAAATCAAGTTTGCTTACAACATAAGAATCAAGTTTTGCTCTTAGAAAAGGTGAATCATTATGAAGCATTCATCCACTCTGGACTATTTACTGGTCCATGTTCTCACTAGTATTGCTCCATATATCAATACATATAACATCAACAAAAAATCATTCCTCAGGAGAAAGAAACAAAAATGGCAAACATCATGAATTAAATAAAGTTCATGTTTTATCCAATACATTTATTTGGCTTGAACTATGGATAAAGAAAAAAAAATAAGGAACCAAGAAAAATAAATAACTGTAAAAATCTCACAAAAACAATTCAACCTATGCAAACAAAAGAAAAAACATTATCTAACTTGCTGACTCTAAATTTAAGACCATATATAATGGTACAATCTTCTTGCTTGTCCTTAAGCCTGTTGTGATGGCAATTTCAAAAGGCACACTCTGATCTTTGCCTTTGAATTTGTTTGGAACTTCAATTCTTCACTGAAAGGCAAGGAAATCTTGGGAAGAACGAACTTCTCTTGCTCCACATGAAGAAAATGATGGAGATTTTGCTCTAAAGTAGCTGTAGATTTTTTGGTACAGCTTTAATTTGTTGCTTCAAGAAATCATTTTGCCCCTTTTATATAATGTTACAGAGAGGAGGGAAACTACAAAGATATTGACACTGACACGGATGAAACTTTAAGTAACTGGAGACATTGGCTTAGACAATGGTACCAACGTAGCCAAATCCAACAATTGAGAAGGTTATGGTCTGAAGGAATAGGTAAATAAAGTAGTTGTTCTTTCCATGCACAAAGTCATAGCATCCACAGAAGAAGAGGAATGCAGCAAATCCAAGCTCCAACGTGTTAACTCTGTTTAGCCAAGAATAACAATAATCAAGAATAATTCATTTCAAAAATGCTTTGTGCAATTGAAAAATTAGTCATGAAATTAACTATTATGTATTTGTGTATAAATATATGTGTTATTTAACTCATTTTCAATGTGTATTTTGTGTTCGTGGCTGATTTAGTAACTAATTTTTTATGTGAACATAGCATGGTTGTAATAATTTCAATCACGTGTTGCTTCTAAAATATTGTACCATGCGCAACTGGAAGATACTTATTAATACAGTGAAGAACATAAAAAATGGATTTAGAACAATGAAGAATTTCTAAGTACTTCACTGTCATGACATGTTCAGTTCTTCTACCTATCAAAAGAATCCTAAGTAGTATTATTGCTACAAAATTAGGCGCATTAAAAGTGCTACCCAATCATTAATTAATTTGGGGGCCATCTGGATGATGATAATGCCAGCCAGGGTGCAAATGAATTTATTGTAGAAATTGAACTGACCTTTCGAAAAACCTGGATCTTGGTTTCTTGACTGGTGCTTTGATGGCATTATTGTTGGCTTTGTTCTTGGAAGCATCTTTGTTCTTGTTATTGACAGAATCACCAAGTTTCTCAGTAACAACCCACTCATTGGCTCTCCCAGCTTCTAACAGACCTATGAATGTTGCTTTTGTTCGATGCAATGACATCACATTCTCAAAAAGGATCCAGTAGAACAGCAGGTGAATTGACCTGCATACATGCACGCCATGTGTTTGTTAAATTGCCAGCTTAGCTTTTTAATGTTTTAGGAACTAGTGGTTAGTTTAATTAAAGAATAAAAAGATAGATACCTTGGTGTTCCAACTGAATTGAGGATGGTGATGATGGAAGGGATATAAACAGCACCCCAGATTGGAACATGAACCTCAGGGACCAAGATTGTGAGTGGAAGCACAACACAGTAGAAGAAGAATGTGACCATGTGAGCTATGATCTTTCTAACAAAGAAGAAGCTGTATATAACGTACACTTTCTTCCAAAATCTCACTTTCTGCAAATCAAATAGAAGAAAAAACACTGATCACCAACTTGTTCATTCTCACTTCGTTCACTACTAATCATATAATAATTAATTAATTCCTATAGCTCACCTTGTTCCTTACAATCTCCATCACCATTTTGCGGAACAGATTAGCAGGACCACAAGACCATCTGTGTTGCTGGAACCTGAAGGCCCTCAGAGTACTTGGAAGCTCACTTTTGGCCTAGTTAGTTAGTTAATTAGTTGGTTTATTAACTCCCACATTATTAATTCATTAATTACTTTGATTTTGATATAATGAGTTAAAGTGGGTATAATGTGTATATGTACCTGGAGGTCTCCAAGGTAGACAAATTTCCATCCCCTAAGACTAGCACGAACAGCAAGATCCATGTCCTCCACGGTTGTTCTGTCTTTCCACCCTCCTGCTTCATTGATTGCACCAATTCTCCAAATACCTGCTGTCCCTGCAATTTTAATTTGCAACTTTATGTTATAATGTTTTGGAATTGCATGCACAGCAACAACATCTAATTAAGGTCAAATTATAATTACTACGTACCATTGAAACCAAAGAAAGCATGAGTGGCTGATCCAACTTCTTGCTCCACTGTGAAATGGTAATCAAGGGACATCTCTTGCATTCTTGTCAGCAAACACTCGTCAGCATTCACTGTCACACACAAACCATACTTAATTAATTCTCAGTTTTAATTTTATAGATATTCTTCATCAAAATTATTACGCTACTGTTATTATTATTATTATTATTTGGAATTGAAAGAAAGAAAAGCGAAAAAAACAAATCCATATAAACCTAAAAGTATATGAAAATGAAAGAAATTGAGTGAGTGTGTTTGTCGTCACGTGAGTGAATAATAATAAGAAAAGATGCCACGTAATTAGATGCAAAGAAGGATAAGTGAAGTGGAAGTGTCGGCAACCAAGGACCGAGGTCCACACCATTAGGCACATGGTAAGACCCACAACCACAACGTATACATAATATAGATTGGGAAAATACTATATACTAGCGATATTAAATTATAACCAAACCACGTGGGAAGTGGTCTCGTTGAATTCATGGATTTGCAACTTTGGAATCATGGAAGAACGGAAGCGCTATTATTATTATTCAAGGGGGCAAATTTGATATAGTATATTGACCAAACAACCCTGAAATAATTTGACAAACTTGGCTCCATCTTCATTCTCATGTTAAAAGAAACATCCCACCGACGACACCATTGACTGTGACCATCACCCCTTCAACGTTTTTTCGTTACTTATATTAGAAATTTGATGATTCAGTGACCATAATTGAATGTTGTTCACTTCATACGCTATGACACTACACACCCCACCACAGATTTTCCCTTATTACGATCTTGATTTTGATGCATGGCTAAGTTAGGGGGTGGTAGAAGGGGTATGTAGCATATATAATTGCAGATTTTGTCTTTTAAAAGAGAGGGGAGAGGGGGGCCATAAAACAAAAACAAGCTTCAGAACCATGGTCATAGCTAGGGTGGTCCCACCCTTCTTCTCAGCTTAACAAAACTTCACTACTCCAATGCCTCTGTAAATTTATTTAATTATTTAACTAAAATAAATAATTGCGACCTTAAGATCACAGATTATGAAGTACATTATACCTTTTGTACGACTCTTTTTCATTATTTCCATTAAGACGACATGTTTGTGCACTGAGTTTCTCTTATTTAACTAAAATAAATAAATAAGACGTAATGATAAGCAGTGATTAGTTGTCACCGACAGCTGGATTTGATAATAATGAAGTTATAGATGTAGTAGTATTAGTGTGATTTAATTATAGTTAGGGAGTGGGGTTAGGTGATGGTGGAAAAAAGTAAATAAATAATTACCAAATCTCCAGCGAGCTTGAACAAGTGCGATGTCAGGGTTGCCAATCAAGAAAGGAACGGCTCTACGGAGGAAATCAGGCTCAGGCCTGAAATCAGCATCGAAGATTGCCACGTACTCACAGTGCTTGACGTAGCTACGTTTTAGACCTTCTTTGAGTGCACCCGCTTTGTACCCCGTTCTGTTCTCTCTGATTTGGTACGTTATGTTTATCCCTTTGCTCGCCCATCTCTGACATTCCATTTCCACCATTTGCTACAAATCAACACAAATTAGTTAATTAATTTCACTTCTTAATCCCTCACTACACAATTAAAATATATGCACCTTAACCACGGGGTCGGTAGAATCATCCAGGACTTGGATCACGAGACGGTCAGCAGGCCAAGAAAGATTACAAGCTGCTCCAATCGAAACCTTGTAAACCTGAAATTAACGCCATAAAACTAAGAAAAATTCTTATAATAAAGTCACTTTAGAGAATGGAAGTGAATGAATGAACCTCTCTTTCGTTGAACATTGGGATTTGGATGAGGACGACTGGGAAGTTAGAGCTACCAAGCTCGACATCATCTTGGATGGGCTCATAATTGTAGCGTTTTTCCGGTTTCTTCCAGAAGAGCTTCACGAGGATGATGACAATGCCCATGTAGAGCCTCTCGATGAAAAGCATGAGCGCCATTGCTAAGGAAATGTAGACGGAAAGCTTCAACAGTGGTACTATCAATGGCGCCTTCACAACCTCCCATATCATCTGAATCTGCCCCGCCAAGTGGTTACTCACACCCTGGATTGACTCTGGTATGAATACCTTCACTCCTTCTGCTCCCTCCATATCCATAATGATACTAGCTACAATCGGCAACAAGACTGGTGGCACTTAAGAATAGTGACAATAAAGAAAGCAGTGAAGTGGTTTTTATGAGCTTTCAAAAGCTATGGATTTTAGAATAGGAAGGGTGGTTATTCATAAATCTCCCTCCACCCCGCATATGGAAAAACTAACAACAAAAAGCTAAGAATGCACTCACTTTTTTTTCCCTCTTTCTCTCTCTCACACACACACTAGTGTGGTTGGTTCAGCCAAGAAATGCTGGGGTGTTTTATGGTTTCTTTCTATCTGAGAACACAACCCAACAGAGGCATGAACAGGGTGTGTGTGAGACTCTGAGAGCAGTGAGTGAGAGAGAGAGAGAAGGGGCAATAGATGGAGAGAGAAATGGGTTACTTTATAGTTAGATTTTGGTGATTACATTTTGCATTTACTGCATTTTTTTATATTATAATTTATTTTTATTCTTTTTCGGACGTTTGATTATATTTCATCAGGATTCAGATGTGGTTGCCTTTTTGGTCACCAGGGAAAAAAGAAGGAAAAAAAAAAAAAGGCTTGTGGTCCATGGCTAAACTTAACTGTTCCTTACCTTGGTGTTAATTTTAACTTTTCAGTCTGTTCCTGTATCCTATGATTGGAGATATAATAGTATCAAAGGGTATTATAGTCATTTTATATAGGGGTTTTTTCCTCTTCTGTTTTGGGCTTTTGGCTGCATTGCCAGGGAGATGAGGTAAAAAACGGATAAAATATCATCCAAGGAAAAGTGGAAAACTGACAAATAATGCTCATTAACACACTGGATTTTTTTTTCTTTTCAAAATCTTTTATTTACCGTTCGGTAGAGAAGAACATATCTAACTTTTGTTCACAAATGGGAAGCTTCATAAATATAATGCAGGTTTAATTTAGTGTTTTGTTTATAGGGAGATACGATAATTAGTCAAATATATTTAAATAAATATATTAAATAATTAAATGATTTGCAGTACTATTTTGTATTTTCATATAAAAAATGTTATCACCAGAATAGTCATTTTATTTCAAAGCTTAAGTAAAATAATTTACGTTCGTTAATTAACAATTTTTAAAAATAAAATAAAATAAAATCTGAGTAATGCCAAATTAGTCTTTTCCTTAGTCAACAAAAAAAAAAAATAGTCGTTCCTTTTATGAAATATGAAAAAGAGGCAATCAAATTATTCAAAATTCAATAACATACACTAGATGAGTGCATATATAGGTCTTTATTTTTATTCCTGTAAAGTGTAATATTTAAAATTCTTCATTACGCTAATGTGGTAAAATAGGTAGATCCTCAGTTTCAAATTAACATTTTTTATATTTTATTTAAAAAAAAAAGAATATTCAAATTATACAACGAATTAGTAACGGATGATTAACATCTCAAAAGAAAAAGTAAGTATTAATCTTAGAGAAATAGCTAGTAAACAGTGATGGATTCCAATTGTATGAGATTTTATTGTTGGTGACCCCTGAAAGAGACTTGCGTGTTAGTGTATATATATGTGAAGGGAAAAATGAGACACGTTTTGATGATCTGAGCGATTTTACACACAAATGAGACAGCCAAAGTAGGGACACTCTTGTCTTTCAATAATGCGATATATTATGATGAACCCATGTTGGAGTTCACGGAAATAATGTTTAATCTCCATATTTATTTATTTTTAATAGAATAATCTCTATATATTTATATAAATATAAAGAATATATTTATTCAAGCTTTCAATAATTAAGAGAAAGGCCAACATGGGCAGAGAAAAGCAGGCAATCCTATTAAGTGGTCTACATACGTTTCATAACTTCCTCCTTTACCCTTTGCTACAAACTCATTGATTAAATGGATGTTCAAAAACACCAATACACTTGCCATCTACATTGATCCTATTTTTGTTTCCCATTAATAAAAAAATCAAAGTGAAGAGTTACGTGCAGTTGTCTTAATATAAAATTGATAATTAAAAACTGTTAAATAATAATTTAGTCAAATATATTAAATTATTTAACTGCAGTCTGCATATGAGTTTTTATCAAAAATAAATTAGAGTTGTGAGTAGTTTAGTCCAAAATCTCAAATTGTAAAGGATAAAATTAGAGGTTTAATTTTGATATGAAATAATAAGATAGATCCATCACTAACAATCGTTTCATTCAATTTTATCATAATGTTGAGTGAAAGAACATGTAAATAGAAAGTTTATTCATAAGATTACACACACGATACATGCATTGCTCTTAAGATGTAGAAAATTAATAATTGAATTATAAATAATCAGCACGTTTTCAATATCATATTATTTCGAATCAATTTGATGATGTTGAAAACAATCAAGAAAAGTAGCGTGTTCAAATATATTATTACATTTACGTCCGTAATGAATTTTACACACTTTTATATAATTCAAGTTGTAATAGGATACTGTAAGTAGGAATTATAATTTGAGGCCAAAGTAAGAGAAGGGTGATGAATCACGAACATGTTAATTAGTGACTTAATTAGTTCAACTAATTAGATAATCAACGAAAGTAGTGAAGAGACATTAATTACTAGCGGATACTAATTCAAAAATGCAATAGGCAAAGGGATTGACTTTGTAATTGTGAAGAAGTGATTTGAATCTTTTAAGTACATATATAACTATTCGTATGACTTTAGATTCAATTGTATATATGATAAAATAATTAGAATTTAATTTTAATATGTTGGTAGAAATTTAGATACGGTTGTCTTCATGTGAAGTTAATATTTAAAAATTATTAGATAATTTAATAAATTTAACTAAATCACCATCTAATGATTTTTAATTATTAACTTCATACAAAGATAAATACATATGAGTATTCACCATAAATAAATTTTATATAAATATTTAATCACGTATTATTATATCAATAAAAATAATCAGTTTTTATAATTACTGTATAAATAATTATAAAAAAAATAATTACACGATTATATAAAATAATTTATAATTAATCTCTCAACTTTTGGATAAGTACAATGCTTAAAAAACAAAATCATACCTAGTGGTCAACTCTACAATTAACCTTACCAACTACGAATGAGGAGGTGATGGCAATAAGCCAATTAATAACCTTGCATTATTCTTCCTTTTCATTAATCTCAATTTTTAAAAACTAAAAGTTAAAAAATTTATACTAAAAGATATAGTTATAAATTTATATATATTTTTTTAAATTAGACTAATTTCAGATAGAAACACAACAAAAATATAAACAACTATTTGTTAGTCTATCTTATATGTAGTGAAGTTGCTATATTATACACTGAATGATTAGGCGTTGGAACTTGGGATAAGTAGTAATAATGTGAGGTATATATAAAAATGGCATGAGACTCAGCGCTATGGAAATGGAATGATGCCTATCTAGTTATTAGTTGCCTTGCAAGTTGCAATTGCATACACAATGCAACAAGCCTTTGATTTAGGAATCATGTTCATTATTATACACTTCAAATCTTAACCTCTTTTCATGATTATTTGTACTTATACTTACCACTCTATATTATATTTGTTGTATAGTTCTTTTTGTGCAATAAACAAGAAAGGACACTACACAAATCTATAATTACAAAATTCCCTTGTAATTTATTATTGCTGTTTCACTTTTCAAAATGTCAAAAACCTGAACCTCACATGTTGTGTCTCTTGCTCTCTTCTAAGTTTTGTAGATTAGGGAAAAAAAAAAAAAAAGAAGATACACGATTTAGAGTAAACTTTTACGAAAAGATTTTTTATCAAGTAATCTTTTTTAAAAAGATATTTTAAAAAAATAAAAATAATTTATATTTAAATATCTCCTGTAAAAATATTTTTATTTAGCAATTATATTTAAATACAATAATATAAGAATACTTTTTATTTATTTATTAGGTTAAAAATATCTATTTTTTAGATTAAGAAATAGAAATTATAACTTTTAAAAAAAAGATAGTTTTTATTTTTTTAATTTTTTTATTATTAAAATTTTATTAAACAAATTAAAAATAAAAAAAAATTTATTAAAAATTTTTTTAGAGTGAATATCTCACCCGGTCTCTGACAATTACTTCGAAAAGACAACGAGACCCCTAAACAAAAAAAAAATACCAAATCTGGTCCTTAAGATTTTTTTAGGAGCTCCCGTGAAAAAAAAACATTGACTTTTTTTTTATATAGAAACTTCGTTGTTCTTTCGAGGTAGGAGTCGAGTTGGATTTTTTTTTGTAAAGGCTTCATTATCTTTCGAAATAATTCTCAGGGTTGTTTTAGATTTTTCTTTTTCTTAACCAGACAATCCGTAAATAAGAGCCTTGCCCAAATTAGGACATTAACGAGTAACTTCTTGTTCTGCTTGTGATTGAAAACTACGTAACTTGGCTCTTGCCTCTATTATTCTTGTCTCCCTGGTTTACAAAATTATAACCAATAATCCATTATTGTTATTATCACTCTGCTCAGGCGATCCAAATTATTCTCATCATTAATTGGATCCTGTTTTTCATTAGATTAGACTAGGAAACTACTCCTGTTATTGTTTTTGAATTGACTTATTGGTCTCAACCTTTTGTTTTTCCTTCAATTAATCAATAATTTCTTTAAACACTTTGGTTGAGCTTAATTAAAGATATACAGTTTTTGGATCAATTGGATTTTAATTTGGTTGTGATTATTATTATTACTATTATTATTATTATTATTATTATTATTATTGAGCTTCTAAAGAGATTATTATCACATTAATCATGTGAGAAAAGGTTAGAAATATATGACCTACCACAATGAGTGCTGACTAATGAGGAACCTACCATACCTTTTTTTTTTCCTCCTTTTCCTTTTCTTGCTTTATTTTACTAAAGATGGCTAATATTTATTTCACCTATAGTAGAATACATATAAGAAAAGGATACACACACCGCCACGACTGACTTTAGAAAATGAATGGAAAAACATGGAAAAGGAAACTAACAAATAAAGAAGTGGGTGAAGATATGAATAATAATAGAGATCATGCGTTTCATGTACAAAGGTTCCTAAAGTTAATAACAGATTGGAAAAGATGTTTACTCATATGAGTTCTGTATCTTTATGTGTATGCATAATAATGTTACATGTACGAGTATTTTTGACAATCAAATTCAACTAAATTAAAAAGTGATAAAACGGCACTTAAATTAAAATTAAACACCTAAATAATATAAATAAAAAAATATGCCTAAAAATACTTAGTTAGACTTAATATAAAAATTAAATTAGTTATATAACTCATATTTTATCTATCATTTAGTGAAATATGAACATGATTTAAGAATCTTACATCATTTTCTACATCATATTCAATAGTAAATAAATTATAAGTTGGTCAACTGTGTCACAAGATATTTACATGTAATAAATAACTTTTAACGTGTGTTACACACTTACATTACTGTTACATTATACTTTACATAGATAAATCCTACAATCTTTGATAACAAATTAGTCATTAACACCACAAAAGATCTACAAAATATATTTAAAATACACCACATTAAAATAAGTATAAATTATAAAATGTAAATATAACTATAAAATTGTCATTAAAAATAAAAAAATCATATTTATGAATCATATAAATAAACAGAAACTAAAACAATTTAACTAAAATAATAAGACAATTTATCCTTCGTTAGATAAAAAGTCATAAACTGTAAATACACCCAAACTTTTCTGAAATACACCTAATTATTACTGATCTACACTCGAATATCTGATATAAAATGGACAAAATTATTTTAATTCTACTGAGAACTAGTATATTAGATTCAATTTAAACAAGGAAGAATAAACAGCAAATATCACAGGCAAGGTTCACGCATTATTCAACTACACAATAAAAACTACTAATTGGAATCAAATTCAGATTCAATTACTAACTAAAACTAAATCACACCTCAAGAACTTCATTGGATTCAATTTCAAAATTCAATTTGCTCTGATTCAGCTGGCAATCTGAAATTAAATCATCCATTATCTTCAAAAACGATTTTCACAACTTGATGTCAAAAAACAATGGATAAATGCATAATGATAAATCTGAAGTACGTAAATGAAGAAGGAGAAAGTAGAGAGAAATGCACGTAAAAGACGAAGAAGAAGGCAGAGAAAAACACACTAAAGAAATTGAAGAGAGAAGGCAAGAAATTTGAAAAAAAGAAACGAAATCCTTTCAAAAAAGGAAGTTATATATTCGCACGTTGATTGAGTTAAAATCTGTTAGAGACGCGTGAAACATACGTACATAACAGACGCATTTCAACTTTCAACGTAACATCAATTAAAAGACTTGTAAGACTTGTAGAGCAAAATTATGTCAAGATTAATTGTATTTATATTTAGAACCAGCCAATCTTATAATCGTGTGACATAGTTAACATCACATAGAAGACACAACATGTCAATTTATGCTGTACCTTTCCAAAACCCCAACCATAATTTTACCACTATTAATTTTTCTCATTAAAATAATTTATGATTAAACTTCTAATGCTTGACCTAAGGAGGAACAAGAACTTTCGCTCTCAATAATCAAAATTGGACAAAGACCATTTGTTTTCTTAGATAGACAAGGATTCAAGGAACATAAATAACAGGCCTATGATGAGTATGAGCTATAGTAACTGTCGGTGGATAAAACCATATATAGCAGAAAAAAGAAAAAAAAAAAAAAGCTAAGATTCTAAAGAAACCTTTTCTTTAACAACTCTATCTACTATCTAGTCCGAATTTGTCACGTGATATGTCACGTGCATAGCCTGAAATTAAAGTTATTTTATGTAATTATTGGATATTTTCTCACAAACACTAATTTTTAAAAAAAAATTAAGAATGAGATTCGAACCTACGACTATTATGTGAATATAAAAAGTATATGTCATTTAAATTATAACTCGTTAGTGGTTCACAAGTCACAAACACTAATATGTCAAATTAAGTCTATTATTATTAATTGTAAGTCTATTATGGTGGTTAAGATAATTATGTAGATGTTATTAATTAAAATTAAAGTTATATTTTTTCTATAGTTTGATTATATTTTTTAAAATATTATAATGACTATACCATAGTCATATTATAATGACTCTATATATATATACTTTCAACAACTACTCAAATTTGTTAATCTCTAAAGTGTGATCTCAGCAAAAATAAATAAGTGGACTTACCCACCACCCAAAATAATTATTATAGATATAGAATATACCCTGGATTCATTCTTTATATAAATCATAACGTATGCAGAGACCGCTCCAAAGTCCAAATATTTTTCTGGCTGCCATCAATGGCTAACTAAACCAACCAACGACCTCTTCAATATAAATCTATATATTATTTTGTATGCATTATGCCCTCTCTCAAAAGATTGACGATTCATTCTATCAAAGGATCCTCTTATAAGCTAAGCTAAATAGATATGAATCCTATCTCTAATCTCTTCAACTAAAAATAAAAATGAGAGCGGATCATACCACCCCTTAAATGAAAGAAGTTCAAGTCATGATTAATAATAATTGATCAAATAAGGGAACAAGGCAACCCAATATTGGTTACTTTGCTTTTACTGTACACCCGTGGGGAAAATAAATTTTCTATGCACTGTCACTAAAAAAAAAAATCACTTTTAATAATAATTTATTTTGTTTTTTACAATAATAAAAATAGTCACTAATATATTTATAGACAATAAACATTATTCATCTTATACTTTATTGCTAAAAAACTTTAATGATACTTATACAATTATTAATAAAAACTTTTTTAATAATCGCAAAAAGTATACAATTATCATAATAATATATAGTAACAATAATAAATATATAATTATCACGAAACATATAAATTAAATAACATATATAATGATTATTATATTATTGTGGTTCAAAATTTAGCGTTAATCTACCTTATTCTTTTACGATACCATCACAGTTACCTCCTCTATTCTAAAGTTGGCTTCTTCAATTAAAAATTGCATCGCTTCCTGTAATCCTATTAGTATATATTGCTTCTATCATTGTTTGTGTATCGGTATAAATTAATAAAGTTAATTACCATAAAAAATATTGTAATAAATATATGATATACATGCTGATTCAACATGTTATAATAATTTATTAATAAAAATGTGAAATTTGTGATTTTATATATATAAATAAAAAAATACCCCACCAAGAGCAGCTTTAGTTTGTGGGTTCTAAATCTAATTGGTGTATCAATCATCTTGGATGCCATTTATGAGAGTGTCGGTGGAAATGGTTCTCAATCTTCTAGACTTCTAGTACTAATAAAAATTGACAGCGCAGACACTAGTGATTATAATCACCAATGCAATTTGTAATAACCCGAATTTGATTAATTATTATTAAGTATATATTGTTAAACAAATGCTACTTGGTCTTATTAAGAGACGTTGGGTCCTTTAGGAACATCATATGCACATCAAGTCTTGTCACTTTCATCCTTTGCCAATATAATTCGTGGTTGTAGGGTGTGATTTTGGGACGTAAATTAATTAAATTATTATAGAATAAATTAAAATAAAATTTAATTATTGTGACAGTTTTTATAATTTTATTAAATTTTTAATTAAATTTTTATATTTTTTTTAATTAGATTTTTATACTATATTAAATTTTATAATTAAATTTCAATTGTGATAAAAATATTAAAATTAACTAAATATTTTATTAAACTATACAGAATATTCAGTTAAGTATTAAATATATTCATTTTATTTAATAAAATATTTTATTAATTTCAATATTTTTAACGTGGCAAAAATTTAATTATAAAATTCAATATAACATAGAAACTCAATCAAAAAAATATATATAAAAAATTAATTAAAAATTTAATAAAATAATAAAAAAAGAAATTGAATATCTTCCGACATTATTTCCTTAATTATTGTTTTTATTTGTGAATCCAGAAGAGCAACGCTAAAATTACCCCCCCTCATTTTAATTGGGTGTCTCTGCCATGGCTCCACTTGCCAGCTATACTCGATTCAAAATAAAATAAAATAAAATAAATCCACAAATCATCACCAATTCAATGTGTCGGCCAAGAAGAAAAAATGTGACAACTGACTTAATAGGGTAATAATATTAAATCATTAATTAGAATCCGCTTGCATTACGAAATTAATTAATTAAAAGTGTTAGTTATTGTTTTGTAATTCTTAGATATCTACCAACTAAAGGA